>NW_023046057.1:0-78138 GCF_011762505.2 Arvicanthis niloticus | reverse complement strand
ATTTTTTAAAAATTAACAAGACACTAGTTTCTTATTTGGCTATGTTGAATGGCCAACGCGCTCCCTAGATCCATCTTTCCCTCTGCCACCCCGCCACACACAGGGATGACACACCATATGTGTGCAGCTGCATGGTGTGTTCTGGTGACTTGAACACAGTTCTTCATACTCTGTGGCATTCATTCTATTAACTGAGACATATCTGTATGTCTGATGTTCTCTTGAGAAAGGAGGAAGGGTTTGGCATTTATTTTAATAAAGCAAATTATTCACAAATGCCTACCTTCATAAAAAAATGGCAGCAGCATCTGATATGTCAAGTTCAGGTCTTCATATATATGTTGTATATATCAAACCATTTCCCAAGAAGTATTTTCTTACCTAAAGCCCTGTCCTCACTCATAGGATGTGTGATTTTCATTGAAGGAAAAGTGACATATATTGAAAAGCTAAACTTCATCAACCCACAATTGAAAAGTATAATGTAAAAGGAAAACATTTTAATTACTCATGGATATTATTCTATTCATTCACTCAATAATTCCCTCACATCTACTTTTATGAGTTAAAGCTATCTTTGGGCTATTAAGGTATCACCAAGCAATACCAACCATAGATGTCACACTATTAAAAATTTCTGGGGTAAGCAATAAAACACACATACAAAAACACACACACACACACACACAGAGAGAGAGAGAGAGAGAGAGAGAGAGAGAGAGAGAGAGAGACAGAGACAGAGACAGAGACAGAGACAGAGACAGAGAGAGACAGACAGACAGGGAGGAGAGAGACAGAGAGAGAGGGAGAAAGAGAAAGAGAGACAGAGAGACAGACAGAGAGACAGAGAAGTCAAATGACTTCCAGAGGAAGGAACTCTAAACTTAGAACAAAATAAGCAAAAAAAAAATTTTTATACTGACAAATATTGTCTATTATATCTACTAAGATGTTCAGGACAAAGAGATTTTTGGGAATTAATTTTGAACTGGATAAATAATTCATTAGAAGGAACCAGTGTGGTGTTTTCAAAAAAAATATGCTTGAGAAAAAAATATCAGAAACTGTATCTATGTAATGACAGAGATTTTATCAGTTTCCAATCAATGACAAAGTCTTAAGATAAAATGCAAATTAAAATCATAATACAAACAACAGAATTAATAAATCAAGCATAAATTATGAAATTGATTACATTTAAAAATAAAGTAGAAGGTATTGAAATATAATAAAGCATTCTAAAGTGTGGTGATTTTAAAATCCAATTATTTAATTTAAAAGAAGACTAAAGTATTATTTAACATAAGATTTAAAAGACAACAACACAAAACAGGGAAACCAACAGAGAAAGTATGTGAATTGTTGCATTTCTAGTGAGCACTAGAGCTTGGAACCTCTAGTTAGATATGTCATGGCTCCTAGAGGATAAGTATGATGCTGAGAAATTGTCATGGTATTAAACTGACTCCTGACGGCATGTCATTATACCATAGATCAATTCATCTATCATCCATAATCTGGAAAGCTTTCTTTTCAGCAGTTGATTAACACAGTGGCACACAAGTGATCAAGGTACAGAGAACAAGAGACTGCAGAATTCTCAGCACTAAAGGGAACATAGAGCTACACCTAAGTTAATGAATCATTGCACAAGCAGAGGCAGAAAGATTGAACATATAAGAATGGAAACTATAAAGTGATAAATCTCTTCTTCTGGACATAACAGTGTAGCTGTATGTATGAGCTCACAGTAGTTGTAACATTATGTAACAAGATCTGTGTAAGCACAATATACACCATATCCCATCAAAGGAAAGAAAGGCTGCGTACACAATCCCATCCCAATCCCTGAAGCCATTGGTAGTAGTTGGCTGCGGAGAGAGGGATAAATAATTTATCTGGGAGTCTAACTCCTGGTTGGTTTACCAAACCTACACATCCAAGAGCATTTTTGCAGTAAAACTTCTTGAATTTTTAACGGTACATACATATTTGAGTGAATGAAATTGGGCAAAATTGGGCAATTAGGAAAGATTTTGGTGAGGAATATTAAATATAACCAAAACAGAATGAAACACTCAAAGATCTACTGAAACAAAAATTAAATGTCAAGAGCAGGAAATGGTTTCTATAATTAGTACAAATTGAAGAACCTTTAAAAGAACAAAGTTCTTTCAAAGGCATAAAGTTGAACTCATATTCTAGAAGTACTTTAAACAGAGAAGATGAAATATAATAACAGAAATATACAAAGGGAGTTAGAGCCAGCATGTCGACAGTTCATGGGAGACATTCATCTTGATCTGCCAACTGCATTTTGTTTAATAAATGTCTTTGTTTAAGCAGATGTCCCTATTCAAGGTAGATCCTTGATTTGTTTGTTTTTCCAGTTGACAAGAGCCAGAGGCAGAGTTACACGAAAAATTTTCTTTCCCCTTGCCTCAGGTCGGTAACAACAGGGCACCCTGTAATTTGAACACAGTTTCTAATATCTGTCACTGGGGGTTAAGCCCTGGAAGAGTGATGCCTTGAAGCATGAACAGAACCTAGTAAATTCTCAACCTTCTGACCCTGGTCATGCACCAGTGCCTACCTTATTTTTGAAAGAAAACACATTCACATTTAATATGTTATGCTTTTTTATTTAAAATAACAGCATATCCCCCTCCTGAAAGAACCCTGCCATGTGTCTTTCCTAATGAGAATTCAGCATTCATTAATCACTACGATTCCTATCTGTGTCCAACTCTTTGGCTTCGCACTGAGATACAGTCTCATAGTTTTATAAGAATGACTGCTTAAATTAAATGGGATACCAAATAGCAGTTTCACATTCCCTTGCATTTCAGTCTTAATACAGTTCAACTTTTCTATAGTCAAGAAGTTGATTCTTAAAATCCATCATTCCTTGGTGGTCTCTGCTGACTTAGAATGATAAGTAAATACTCAGCCTGTTCCAGTTTAAACTGCATTTCGCAGTGTACTGTGGCTGCTAAGCATCATATATGCTTTGAAATTGGGGATGAATAGCTGGCAGAGGGATGCTCTGTGCATCATATATGCCCAGCAACCCACAGTGACGCTATGATTAACACAGAGAGAAGCAGCCTAGACTCACAAAGGAGTCTGCCTGTTCTAGAAGTAAAGTCCTTTAGGAAGCCTTTTCAAATGATGGACTGCAGGATCTCCAGTCACCTCTATGCCCAGAGAAAACACAAAAATGAATTGGAACAAAACCATTTTAAGCCACCCATTTTAAACTTCAGCAAAAATTTCAACAACAGGCACTGAAGAGGTCATTAAAATCAAGATGCTCAGAAAATTAACTTCAGCTTCATTAGATAGGAATATACAATGCTCCAGGGCATGTTGTGTTTATCACAGCACCGGTAATAGGATTTTGATGGGAGAACTCAACAATTGAGTGAAAGAGAATATGGCATTATACTTTGACCTCATTGAAACAATTACCTGAATTTGCACATTGTCTTTACCTGTGTATTAATAGCTCATCCGTGTTCCAGATTGGATCCCATTATAACTGATTCCTTTGAGATAAGTGCATTTGGAAAATACAATTCTTTTCTGAAGGAAATAGTTGGGCTGGTTTTTTTTTTTTTTTTTTTTGATATTTTATTTACATTTCAGATGCCATCCTCTTTCCCCATCCCCCCCCCCCCAGAAAACCCTATCCCATGCCACCTTCTCCTTTTTGTTTTATACACTTTTAAAAAATGTTAATCAAAGGCTTTATAAGTTTGGTAATGCTCAATCAGAAGTGTAACCTAATACCCAGCCTAGATATATCAACTATCTTTCACTGGTGGAGACACGTGACCAAATGCCTCCATATCCCCTGCTCTCTTTCTCTCTCTTTCTCTCTCTCATCACCTAGCTTCTCCTCTCCTTCTTCTCCTCTTCTCCTTACTCCTTCTCTTACTCTCAGTACCACTCCCATCTTAGCTTCTCCTACATATCACCCTTCCTGTTTAAAAAAAAACTTTTCTCTCAAAATACAATTAGACCATAATTATGCCAATTTGTACCAGTGAGGTACAAGATGGTCCTAATACCCAGTCCATCATTTTGTTGACTAACCAGAACTTCTGTCATCTCTCCTAACTAAAACACTTAGTTCTGAACCTGGCTTTTTTCTTGGCTTTAGAATGAGATGGCTGGTTTGTTTATATGTGTGTGTGTGTGTGTGTGTGTGTGTGTGTGTGTGTGTGTGTGTGTGTGTAATTTTAATCATTATAAATTATAGTGCTCAGTCTCTTATTCGGGAGGCATCATCTATGGAGTCTCTGCTGTTCTGCTGATACATCTTGTTGAATTAAATAAATAAATCCTGTTGGTGAGCTCACAATCCATCTCAATGCTTACTGTTCCCCAAATAAGATGCACACACAATCCCTTTATATTTTGATATGCCTTAAATAACGCAACAGCTGGACCACTTCCTAACCTACATGTGGTCAATCCATCTCATGCTGATAATCCCAAGTTATCACTTACTAAACTTTATATTCTACCTTGACTGTCCTGGACCCAGTTGGGTAGCCCTCGGACCCACATTCTCCTGGCTCCTTCACGTGTCAGCTATGTCTCCCTGTCCTCCACTCTTCTCAGGCATGCTGTCTCCTTCATACTCTCCTGCCATGAGGTGGATTTCCTCCTCCTTTCACACTCTTGGTTCCAAATCTGAAAATTTTTCTAAGATTCCACCTCTGTTAGCCCTGCCCAGCCATTGGCTGCAGGCACTTTTAATTACCAATCAGAACCAACTGGGGACAGGTTCCCAGAATCTACTTACAGAAACTCGGTTTTGAGAATTTAAATTAACATTAAGATACAAGCATCATTAGCCAAATCCACTATATCATCTGCCTATTTTTATGGCAGGTTCACTCTTGTTTCAACAGATCTCACTTTGTAATATAGTTTGAAATAAAATAGAGTAAATCATTCAGCTTCTTCCTCTTCAAAGCTTCTTTGGGATATTTGGTATTCTTTTATAATGTGCGTAGTACAGTAGTTTCCAACTTTAAAAAAATGACTTTGGGAGTTTCATTGATATTAGATTGATTCTTCAGGTTGCTTTAATTCTTCATTTTGAAATAACATGAAACCAGCTTCTGCTTCCTGGAGTGTTCTGATTATGCCCATTAAATCAGTGCTCCATAGCATCATCCCAGCCCTTGAGCATGTGTCTCCTTCCTAGCTTGTTTTCCATTGTTCAGGTAATAGTTTGGAATCACTGTGTTCCTAGTTATTTCTCTCCTCAATTGTCTCAGCATATGCCTTCTTTCATATATTTGGGGACGTAGAGGTTTGGTGAACAAAGTACCGTGGTTCAATCTGCTTACAATCTTGTCACTCAGTCATCACGTGATATTCTCATTTGCCACTTTGGATACCTTTTTAAAAACTATTTTCCATGACTAGAGAAAGATACTATTAATGATAATCTGGTATGCTTTCAAATAGAAGTGTAGCATAACTGTTGTCTGAGAGGCTTCATCCTGTACGTGATGGAAATGAATGCAAAGACCCACAGGTAAACATTAGGCGGAGCTCAGGAAGTCTTATGGAAGAGTGGGAGATAGGATTGAAGGACCAGGAGTAGTCAAAGAAACCAAAATGGCCATACAGAGTCAACTAACCTAGACCCATGGTCTAGATGCTTAGATTCTTCCATCATGGTGGTGAAATGGGAGCTCACAAGAAAAGTACACATAAATTTAATGACATTCATCCAAATAATATCCTAAGTTTAAGATACATTTTTTATCTTGATATTAAGTTCTCCCCAAATTAAAGATACCATATTATTTCCTATATGATTCAATGATAAGATAGTTTTACTATGACTCTATAAATGGAAAGACCCTGACACTCTTGGTAATGATAACGATAAACTGCATGGGGGGAAATAATGGCCTCCTTCTGTAACAGACATTGTCTGGTGTGATCAGAAGACATTCATTTTGCATTTTCTGAAGACTATCCTGAATTCCTTTTAGTTGTATTCAAGTATCCTTGCCAAGTTGGTAATTCTAAGCAACAGCTTCCAGAACCCTCTTCCCATATGAACCCCAACTATTAAGCAGTTGCAGGCAAAGCACTCTGGCCAGATACTTGATGCTAAAGTTCTTGCTCCTTGTCTCCGGAGGAACACTGCCACCCATGTCCTAGGTCCAGTTATCCTCCTGTTATGTAGATTCTCATTACATACACACATCCATAGCCTTTCTTTTCCTGTACTGCTGACCTCTCAGAAACTATGTGACTTGATTTCCATATAGCTCTGCAACCTTGAGGAAACTGCATCCTTACTGGAGTTGATAAGAGCACCTGCCTTAGAGAACTGAGCAAATTAAATGAGTTATTATGCATGCAGTGTTGTGCACACAGTTAGCTACTTTATTATCATTATTGTGGTTACTGCTATATGAAGTGCACAATCATAAGCCTCAAAAGACATTATAAAACATGAGTGTTTGCCCTATGGCTGTGCGACATTCTTGTAAAAACCAATAGAGTGAGAGTATAAAAGCTTAGGAGTTTATACACCTATATCCAAAACCACCTTTAAAATCAATTGCCAAACATAAAACTTGACCTTGGTCTAGAAACAAATGGAATTAATTTGTAGGACCTGCTTGTAAGCTTTACTTCTTAATGGCTGCTCTCCCTCACCAATTATCTTTAGTGATTCAGTTTTTGTTTCAAGGTCCCCAGAGTAAGCATTCAAATAAAATTGTTCAGGGCATCAAAGTGGAACATGATACAGTTGTATCAAAATTCTTTGAAAGTGAGTTCTCAGTCACAAAGGACTTCCTCACACTGCACAGTAATCAGAAAATATCACACCTTATTTACTCTGCTCGAGCCAGTGAGAAGCACAGGCAGAAACAGATCACTAAGAATAAAATAATAGTAATAACAATAATAATAATTGAACATATAATACAATTTAGTGTGTGTGGGGTATATGTATCTATGTGTGCGTGCAGATTTTTGCATACAGTCACACATATATCTATGTGTGCACCTGTATGAAGACCAGATAGGTTGATATCACCTATCTTCTTCAGATGCTATATGCCTTATGGTTTGATACAGGGTCTCTCACTGAACCTGAAGCTCACTGAGGTCAATGAGTATGGATGCCCATTAAAACCCTCCAATATTCCTGTCTCTATCTCCCAGCACTAAGATTATAGATGTGCAGAGGAATATCTTATGTTTTATGCTTGTGCTAGGGATTTGAACACAGATCCTCATGCATAGAAAGCAGTTTAAGAACTGAGCCAACTTTTTAGCTCTAGTGATACAATTTACTGATGCTCTGATTGAACAATCAACTGATCAATCTATTCTAATGATCTCTCATTCCAAGTAAATGCCACAAATATTAACTCAATCTAAAAACACGTCAAAATGTTATTTCATCCATGGTACATTCTTTTGCCCTTTATTCTCAGAATACTTTTTATGTTGTCTTTATTTCACTAGGTAATGTCAATATGTGCATAGATTTTTTTTCTGTAGAAATAATTATAATATTTGAGAAAATGAGCCAACCAAAGGGTTTGCACTGGTGAAAGGTTTCTCTGATCACTTGTATAGAGACAGCCAAACCTTTGTCTTTCTTGAAGTGCAAACTGTATACAACTGAGGATGTTTTTTTAGGGGCCCCAAGAAAGCATATGTTGATGATGATTTATTATATAGATCTCTGAACCTGGCCTTTCCAATGGTCCATTATGGTCCAATGGTCCGTTATGGTCCATCAACAAGAAATGGAAATGCTGTAGACATGAACATGCTCCAATGATAATTTGTAACTGGAGTAATCCTGAATAAGACAACATACTCACCGAGCAAACAAAGCAAAAGTTTGTAAATACAGAGCCATATCATTTTGGGTTAGTATTTTACATTGCACAAGTTTTCTGACAAGAGACCATTATATTACATGCAGACACCTATAGCTTATATTTTGCAACAATTGGATTGTTACAAAATAAAATCAAATCCTATTTGTCACATTTCTTTGAAAGCTGACACATTTAAAGAAGGAGAGAAGAACAGACAGAATTCTAAAAGACAGAACATAAGAGAATATAAAAAATAAACTAGTCATTATGACCAAGTACTGTCTTTACCATTGTTGTAACTTCATGTCTCTATGAATTTCACATAAGAATCCAGGGTACAATGGGTCTAATCCTTTTCTCAGTTGTCAAGTTCAGCTAGAAAAGTGTTTTTGTGTATCTACACAGATGCCAGGAATTGAGAATGCATCACTTTGGCAGTGTTGGCTTCAATTCAAAGGTTTGCTAACTACTTTCACTACTGGAGTCAAAAATGCTATTTTCAACAACATAATAAACAATATGTTCATTTATTTTGCATGTTTCCTATGAAGGTAAGTGAGGCCCAGGTTCTAGTATCATGGTAAAACTAGTTAAAAGAGAGACACCCTGCATATGTATCTGACATAGCTACAAACCATTGGATTTCTTCTCAGCCGAACAAAATTCTTGTTCAGTGAATCTTCATAGGCTTATTGCTACCATTCTACATAGAACAATGACTTACTATAAAAAAAAAATACCTGATATTTACAGACTACATGACAACTTTGTCTCCAAGAAGCTTGAAAAGCTAATAGCACACTCTAGATTTTATTTGCACTTCTAAAGCCCTCTGAAATTTCAAAACAACCTAGTGTTGATGATCCCTCCCTTATTTGAATCCTTGATCCTTTTGTAACATTTGTTTTTACCTTAAACAATTTATCTATTGTTATCTGGCTTTATAACAAACATGAGTAATTTAAATAGCACTTATTACCCCAAAGATTTTCCTTTCCTTTTGCAAAGTCACTGTTAATGATATTCATTTATTCCATTTGCAGTAAGAATGCCATGGAAAAGCTCACAAGACTTGTAAAACTTTAAGCATTCATCAAAAACATTGCATTTATTGATAAATACAAATAATCACACAGTTATTAAAATTTAAAAAACTTCTTTCATGTACTTTAATTTCTACTACTGGAACATAGTAAAAGTTAGCAATGCCAATAGATCCATATTTCATATGGAACTTTATTTCCATTTTTCCTAGAATTTTCCTAGAATTCCATCTATGCCTCAAATCTCCTATAAATTTCTGTTGTTTTCTACTTTCCACTTTTCCTTATTCTTTTAACTTCCTCCCTCTAGAGTTAACAATATGAAGACAGCTGCCCGGTCATTATGGAGCCTACTATGAAGCCATCAGCCTAAGGCATTGTTCAAGTAAAATGGTTACAATCCCTCCTCATCTTCAAAGCTCTACTCCTTACTATTTGCTGTAAAACTCTGCATGCACCAGAAGAACAAGGCCTGGATCAACTAAACAACATTCATATGAGTTCACAGAGACTGAAGCAGTGATCACAGGGCTTACACAGCTCTGCTGCTTTATATATGGGGCTCATCTTCTCAGAGTTCTAGTACAGTCCATAAAGGGGTAAAAGCCAATACAGTAACAGTTTGAAGCATCTGGTCACATCACATCACATCCACAAATTGGAAAAGACAGGAACAAATATACTTACTGTTGTAAAGTTTCCTTTGACCACTCTATGTAAGATCACTACTAGGTAATGACACCACCCACAGTGGATAGGTCTTCCCACCTACATTATACAATCAAGTTAATCCTTTATCAAGCTCCCTGGTGATTCTAGTTTCTGTCAATTTTATAGATAATATTAACTAACCATCATATTCATCTAAATATTTCAAGCTCACTTTTGCCATTGGCAGGATTTAGTTCCTCGTGGAACACTGGGAAAGGGTCTTGAAGACTTACTAGTTGTAAGGAAAATGCCCCATTATTTCTCTGCCATAGTAGTCTCTACTTAGCATAGCTGAAAACATGGCAACTGTTTCTACTACTGTAAAAAGGTGTGTAGGAACTGGGTGTGAGTACCACCAAGATGGCAGCCCTAGTCTTTTGGAACCACCCTCAGAAATAACTTCCAATCTCACTTATCATATTCTGCTTGTTAAAGTCAAGCCTATACTCATGGAGAGTTTTACACAACATACAATGATATTACATTAGTCCAAATGTTACTGTCTTGCCAAAATTCATGTAGTAAAATTTTGACCCTCTGGGGGGTCAAATATTGGAGTTCTGGGAAAGGCCATTATTTCTTAAACTCCTCCCTCATGAATGACATTAAAACCTTTACAGAAGAGCCCCAAGCTAACTAGCCTTTATAACATGTATGAGTAGAACAAGAAAGTGTCACCTATAAGCCTTTATCAAACACTCTGGTTGCCACAGCTTTAATACTGAACTTCTCAGCACCCTCCAGATCTTTGCATTTCAGATTTTGTTTTTCATTTTTCATATATCATACTTTGAACATAATCCTCTCCTTTCTCCAACTGCCCCCACAATCTCCCTATCTACCAAACTTGATGATGTTTCTCTCCTCTCAAAAGTGAGGTGGTGAAACACATATGAACTCACAGAGACTATGAGAGCATACACAAGTCCTAGACTTGTTCAAGCCAGACAAAATCCCAACTGTTTGCAAATCACTTGGTTTGTGTTCTTTTGTATCCAGAAGAGAGGAAGATGAGTATAAAGTTCAGGAAACAGGGCAATGATGCCAGGTGTCTTCCACACAGGCAATATTTGAAAATTCAATATTTCCCTGTGTGTCCAGGGCAAATTTCTCAGGTCAGATTGTTCCTGTCAGTTAATATCACCTCAGTCACACACTTGAGTTATCTGCTCTGACCACACTTAGACTGCCTTGCCTGCCCTTCTTCATCTTTATTTGCTTTGAAAATTTTAATCAAACTGACTTTTAGTTAGTTTCTATCATAATTTTATAGATTCTGAAATAGATAGATAGATAGATAGATAGATAGATAGATAGATAGATGCTGTTTTCCATTGGATTTTCTTAAACATAAACAAAGAAAGTACTGGTAAATATGACAGAGCAAATAAAACCTGCAGCTCAGGTCTACTGCTGCTATTTTATATGCTGCTTAAACTGTCTGACACTTTATAGCATACCTCCTGACTTTGGAAACTATTTTTGTTCACTTGGACCAAAGTTTCCATTTTTCAACATGGTTTGAGTTTTTTTTTTATTATCTTAAAGATGCATTTATTTTCATTTTTAATTTGGTTGTAGGCACATTAATCTAAAAACCCATTGTTGTTCATTGACTTTATATATATACGGATGGGATCATTCCACCGTGGATCAACTGGTGGTTTTGTATTAGTTTTTCGACTTAAAGATCTTTTCCTTGAGATTGGGATTCTGATTGTAACAAAAATTGCGATGTGTTTGCAGATTTATAATTTTACTAAAAATCAAGGATAACGGGAAACAGAGTATGTTAAAGAAATAGCCATCTACTCTCCAAATGATAGCAGTGATTTAGCCAATGACAAACCCTTGATTACTAGAAATCAGAAAAATGTATTAAAATTACTAGAGAATAAAAAACTAACAGATATAATAAAACTTTCATAATCATGACTCTATTTCATAATGTAACAAATCCTTCTCATTATCTCTTTTACATTTGGGCATTCTTGAGCAAAGTATACTATGAGAGCAAATAAGAAAATTATTACTTATAATTATTTCCAGTTAAACTGTCCATCACTCCAGTCCCTCTTTTTGTGTACCACACCCCTCAGAAATTTAGCATTGTCATTACTTAATTTGCCACATTTTTCAAGCACCTGTTTTGTACAAACTACTAGTGACAACAGTTGTCAGTACATAAATAATCATGTTGAATCTAAATCGGTGGATATAGGAGAAGCCCTGTAATACTTCACCGTGGAAACTCTACTGAGGATTTTCTTTCCTTCTTTTCCTGTAGTTAGAAAAAAAAAAATCATCACCTGTGCTTATTGTTTTCCTGAGTTTTTATTTATCAAGTTGAGTCTGCCCATATTGATCTGATTCTTGTTATACAAACAACTCTGACCAACTGTATTCTCTTTTCTTCATTTCTTTATGTATTTACTGCTTATTGGGGGATTTCTGCCTGCCCAAATCACTGGCTCAGGCTTCATAAATTGGGAAGCTTGGGCTGTGGGTCGGGAGCTGTCCCAGCTTTCCTCGCAGATTATAAATGATGTTGTCTGGCTGGAGGACACTGTATTAATGGGTATTACAGATAGGCCTGCTCTACTTCACAACGGTGATTCCAAACCAATCACTTGTCTAAGACTGGAAGGATGGAGAAGGCTGTAGGAGAAGAAATAGGAGTTACCCCTTTCAGAGAAAGAAATTACAAATAATACACACAGTGACAAGAAATAACAGCAACTGCACAAAGTCAACGTATGTTTGAAAGGGAATCAAACAAACAATTTTTGCCCAAAGCCATTAACTATCAGTGTTTCTTTTACCTTATATAATGGAAAAGATTTTATAATTACATTTTTTTCTTGTCAAATTATTTCTCTTTTAGGAAATAGGAAACATTTTAAACTCTAGCTATTAAGAGTAAAATACAGTTCAAAGTTAATGGAGCCTGGAACAACTATGTTGAATACTAGATTAGTATGAAGAAGAAGCCAGGTAGACAATTCAATGAAGTTAACCCTCTTATGGCCATAGGCATTATAGACAGCTGGATAGCTGACACTTCCCTGAACCAAATTTATTATTTTTTATTGTATTCTTAAGAAAAAAATTAATGACGGTAAGTATATATCTCAGATAAATCTTCAGAATTGAAATTTGAGATCGATAGATATTGCAGTGATTTTTTTTTGGCTATCCCACTTTGTGCTTCTAGCTGGACACACGCACTCACCGGCCCAAGAGCTCTTTAAATATGCAGATGAAGCACACACACACACACACACACACACACACACGCACGCGCACGCACGCACACACACACACACGCACGCACGCACGCACGCGCACACTCACGCGCGCACACGCACGCACACACACACATGCACGCACACACTAGTTAATATTAAAATGCCTTGGCTAACTCAGTGACTGAGCACTCCTAAACCTTCCCTGCCACCCGATGCCCAAATGGGCCAGTGACCACTTACACAAAACCTCACAGGGCTGGTTAGCTTTATCTCCTGCCACTACTGCTTCCTCTTCTTCTTAACCTCCCCACTCCCAACAGCCCCTGTTCTGGTAATACTTTCTGCATCCTACCTGAACAACTCTTAAGTATCCCACCCCTTGCTCAACCATATGTCTTTATCGATAGATCAAAAAACCAATTGGGGACAAGGACCTTCAGCATCAGCACAAAAAGATTCTCAATTAAATCAAAGCATCAGAACCACTCCTCTGTGGGTAGAAGGTGAGGAGATAATGTATTTTGAGATTTACAGTATAAGACAACCCAATTGTTCTAATGTGTGTTTATGTTTATACACACACATACACATGTGTGTATAAACATGTGCATGTTCATCTGCATACCAGCAGAGTGTATCAGATTACATTATAGATGGCTGTGGGCAGTCATGTGGTTGCTGGGAACTGAACTCAGGACCTCTAGAAAAGCAGCCAGTACACTTAACAGATGAACCATCTCTTCAGTCTAACAGGACTCTTTTCAAACTTATGATGAATCAATGATGACATTCAATAAGTTATTTAACTCTTCTGTATGTTATACATTCACTAAGGAATGTCACCACAGACATCCTACACTGATGCTCAGAGATTAATGCAATGATATACCTAAGCTCAGAATACAAAGTGTGGCAAATTGCAAGCAGTGAGAAAAAACATCTTCTTTCATTTCATCCTTCATTTGGACTGTTGTATGGATGGTAAGAGACTAGGGAGATTGCTTACTGGTTAAGAATATTTTCTTTGCAAGCAGTAACACTTGAGTATTCATTCTGACCCCCACAAAACACATAGCAAAACAAAATGGAGAGTGTTGGCCTGGAGTGATATGTCATCAATACAAAAGTACTTCTTGCTCTTCCAGAGGACCCATGGTTGATTTCCAGACCCATGTTAGATCTCAAAGATATAAGATAAGAAGTGATTCTTCTTTTCATCCTGCATGCAGGTGTATATGCCCACACCTGCACACAAATGTGAAGATAACACATATGTATATACCACACATATGTATCACATACACAATATAAACATACAAGAAAAATAAATCAATTTGTTAAATAAAATAAAAGTATTGTATCACATGGCTTTGTTTCTATTAAGTGTTTATGACTAATGAACTTAAGAATGATACTGTCTGTCTAGGCAGTTTTCAATTTTTCTTGAAGACTGAGACACTCGAGTAAATCACAATTCAAGTAAGGTCTTAGAAACTATCGCAACATTCATTAATTTGTCCCCTATAAAGTGGAGAGACAAATTCTGAACCATTTACTCTGCCATGGCTAAAATAATTTGAGAAACTAGATCATTTGAAGCTAATGACAGCCAGCCATGTTCTCAATTTAGAGATCCTCTCCTGAGCATCAATTATAACTCACATTTTCAGAGAGGGTAACAAATCAACCCAGTCTCAAATCATTTTATATAACAGGGAGAGTGAGTAGATAACTTCATGAAATTGTCACTTTTACCGTTTAAGTCAAGAAGGATAAAGACAGAGAATCAGAACATGAGAGCTAGCCTAATTATTGGCATTCCTCCTGGCCATGTAACTGGAGGGCTGGTGTTAAATTCCTTAAGGATACAGCAAGAGAATCTTAAGGGTAAGCTACGGAGGTAATAGAAACTCAAACAGAAGGATGGTAGGCACCTTCAGCACCCCAGATGCTTTAAAGGGATTCTCTGAATTGGTCTCATTTCTAACTTCTTCCTAGAGCATTGGGAGTAGAGTAGAATTATCTTTGAAGAGATAAAACTTCTTTATGCAAAGTACTTTACTTAGACCAAACTCAAGTCCTTGCCAGGGAATTATAGCTTATAACTACACAGGCATGTTACTAAGGCAACACTGTGCTTGACAGACAGACATTTGGAACCATTTGAGTTAACTTTGTCTTCTCTCCTTAATCGTGGTGAGCCCATCTGATATGTAGTACAAGCCTTTGCAAGGCGACCAGGACTGACCAGTTTTTGAACATCTGCAGTGAAAGCTAAATGAGCTAATGTGTGGATAGATTTCCTGGGGCAACATCATTTGGCTGCACTATAGAAAGAACACGATGAATGTCTTTGACATCTGCCACCGATGACTAATGTGTCACCATGACACCAAGAACAAGCAGAGAACTGAAATACCTTAAGTGTCCTTTGGCTGATTATGAACTTTTGGCTCTGGATTCAGCATGCTACTGCCCGACCCTCTCCCACAACATGCTAACATCTCTCACACATTCTCCTAGACAGGCCTACAGGGTATTGGCACCTTGACATATAGTGAAACCATTGTGATCCTAGCAGATGCACTATAAACAATATTTATGGGAGTTATACATCTCCATGGTGATTATGGATTGCAATGTGCAGCACAGACACAATTAAAAGACCTACTGCAGGTACACTCTTTATGAGCTGTTATCTAGGTCTTGAGTAGGAAAATTCTAAGCCTGTAGATTTAAACATGGGGCCCATTCACTAAGGCCAGAAAGCTTTGGCATGTATTCACTGTTGGCTTTTATCTCTTAAGTCTTCCCTTTCATCCTTTCTTTTTGTTTCTCTTTCTTTGCCATCTTATACAATCCTCTTTATTTCATTCATTCCCTTCTCTTTCCAATTTTTTTAAAAAAATGTAATTTACTTAAAGACTATGTCTGCCTTAAGCCAAGTAGATAATTATGATGATAAATATGTAAAAAGTATCAATTACATGTAAAATATGATGCTAAGTACCTAATAAATATAGTTATAGCTATGGAGTTTTCATTTTCAAGGAACTTATCTTAATTTATAATGTATAACACACTCAGGTACAGAAAACAAAATAAAGATGGCAATGTGTATCCAGAATGACAGGAACATAGAAAAGAATGGTGCCCCTCTTACACAGTGGAATCAATGCATGGAAAACAAGTGAAACTTGAGCTGGGCCCAGTAGAACCAATAAGATTCAGACAGAAATAAACTGATATCTAGAAGATGAGACAGACAGGATAAAATTGATAAGAAGATAAAGAAATGTAAAACAAAAAAAGAATAAAATGAACCTGGACATGAAGGAGTGAACTCCTCAAATTTTAAACATTGTTACATAGTAGTGGTCAGTTACTAGTGATACAATTAATAAAAAATAAAAATATATAAAACAAATACATGATTTAGATAATAACAAAGGTACATAGAAATGCACCTTTTCTGAAATGGAAACTCAGAAATGTGTTAGAAATAATGATTTCAGCCACTGATATAAAATGTTGAAGTTAATAAATGAGATTTAATGCTCAGAGAAGATAAAAAAGAAGGATTTTACAGCCTTATAAAGTTGTGCCATTTTGAGGAAAAGATGAATAAATAATCAATAGGAAATAAGAAATAATCAAGAGAAATAATCAAAAGAAATAAGCCAAGATTTAGAAACATACATCCCTGAACATTGGAAGCAGAGACTCAGCTGAGTGTCAACTTAAACAAGCTGGAGAGGAAGGGGCCTTTATGTCAGACGTGTGCATGGAACTGAAAGGATGCAGGCTTAAAATAGACAAATGGAGCTAGCTAGGGAGTTTTATGAGTCACTTAATATCTGTGTAATCTCAAGGAAGTCCTATTGTGTTTCTGGTCTTCTATTACCCATAAAACAAAAGAAAGAATAAGAAAGAAATGAAGAAAGAAAGAAAGAAAGAAAGAAAGAAAGAAAGAAAGAAAGAAAGAAAGAAAGGAAGGAAGGAAGGAAGGAAGGAAGGAAGGAAGGAAGGAAGGAAAGAAGGACAACAATAACAAATAACCAGAGCTGTCCTTTGAAGACATGAAGAAAAGTATTAAATACTATTTACCTAGCAGGATGTGTGTGTGTGTGTGTGTGTGTGTGTGTGTGTGTGTGTGTGTGTGTACTTCATCTCCTTCTAATTTCTCCAACTTAGGAAAGTTTCCTCCCACAAACAATTAGCATGAGCCAAGGTTTACAGTCAGGTCCTAAGTCACACCCCACTGAAGAAATAAAAAATTTAGACTGTCTAAAATCATGGTACAGATAAGTGTACTTCCTGTTTCTTGTGCATGGAAAGAGATGGATACTGGGAATGATTCATTGTAAATTCTGAATTTAGACATCCGCCTTTTCTTCATGACCTGAAAAGGTATGCACCCTATTATAACCAAATTATAATAATCAACTCTGGTCCATGCCATGCCATTAGTCACTGGAATATAGTTATGTTGGAGAGAGTGACAAGGAAATCACCTTTGATACACATGCCTTCTTCTGGCCACCAGCATTTGGCACCAGATGTTTGGACTCCCCAGACTGAGGTAAGGCACTGTCTGGCAAGGCAGAATCTAGTACTTATTCTCTGGGTGATATTGACTGTGCTACTTCATATGTTATTTTGTTATTTCATTTTCTTTGTCTATTAAATATTGCAGCATATTAATTAGCTTACTGAGACACTGTGACTAACAGTGCCAGGTAAGTATTAGGACTATCTTGTATCTCACTGGTACAAATTGGCATAATTATGCTCTAATTGTATTTTGAGAGAAAAGGTTTTTTTTTTAAAACAGGAAGGGTGATATGTAGGAGGAGCTAAGGTGGGAGGGGTACTGAGAGGAAGAGAAGGAGTAAGGAGAGGAGGAAAAGAAGGAGAGGAGAAGCTAGGTTATGAGAGAGAGAAAGAGAGAGAAAGAGAAGGGGAGATATGGAGGCAGTTGTTCACATGTCTCCACCAGTCAAAGATAGTTGATATATCTAGGCTGGGTATTAGGTTACACTTCTGATTGAGCATTACCAAACTTATAAAGCCTTTGGTTACCATTTTTAAAAAGTGTATAAAAGCAAAAAGGAAAAGGGGGCATGGGATAGGGGTTTTCTGGGGAGGGGGGGAGGATAGGGAAAGGGGATGGCATCTGAAATGTAAATAAAATATCCAATAAAAAAGAAGATACAGAAGAGAAAAAAAAGTTTCAGATGCCCAATGAACATTATGTTCCTGGTATAAGTGAGCACGGACAAGGAATATTTCTGCAGATGAGTTATATGGGCCAGTAGAAAATGAGGCTGAGAAAGATTCATTTCTCTGAAGTATCCTAGGCTTATGATGTTTGAAACTCAATTTCTCTTTAAATTTCAGTGTTTTCATATACAAACACGCACATTCTTTAAATATTATAAATTTCTTAGGTGTTCAAAGTTTTGAGTGAGCTAAAGCACAGGAAAATTGCAAATTAGAAACTGTTAAATGCTACACCTCATCCACACCTCACCTTAGTCATTACTCTTGGATAATTGGAACATTAAGATGAGATCCATAAAGATATTTTCAAAAATACCACTAAAATGAATTCTTGGAAAAAGCATACATTTATCTTAATCTTAAATACAGAGATTTCTTTTGCTGTGGGCAAAATAGGATGAACAGATGGGCTTAGTTTTGCCCACATATTGTGTTTGAAATAATGTTGGAAATGTTTTCAAAATGTTTAAAATGGAAGATATATTTTAATAGAAACTTATATTTGCATGCTATCATCAAGCATAAAGGGAACATCTTACAACTTAGCAACATTTAGAATGGCTCATTGTTACCTAGTAGATATCTACTTTCAATATTTGATTCATCATAGGCTATAACTGATTTATTATTTACAATGTGTTTCTGGCTAGTTGGCAGCTCAGTTTGTGGTTCCTGCTGTACCATACAGTTAGCTAGCATACTGTTGCTGTATGATGAACCCATTCCTTACATTAGGACTAAAAGAATCTTCACTTCCAATAAAATGGTATGTTAAGTGTCAAAAGTGATTAGATATTGCTTAGAAAGAGGCCCGCATATAAAATCAAAACAAATGTTTCTACCTTCCCTTTGCATAGATTATTTATTTACTTATATATGCCACCCCCAAAAGACTTACTGATTTCAAGTGCCCTAAATATTTTTTCTCTTTCCCTCTCTGTCTCTCTGTCTCTCTGTCTCTCTGTCTCTCTGTCTCTCTGTCTCTCTCTCTCTCTCTCTCTCTCTCTCTCTCTCTCTCTCTCTTTCTTTCTTTCTTTTATTATTAATCATTCCATTTGTTTACATCACAAATGACATCCCATTCCTGGTTACCCCTCCACAAACCCTCATCCCACATCTGCCCTCTCCCCCTCCTCTTTGTCTCTATGAGGTTGCTCACCCCAACCCTCTCCAGCCCAACACTCCAGCATCCCCCTACACTGGGGAATCAAACCTCCACGGGACCAAGGGCCTCCCATCCCATTGCTGTGAGACAAGGCCATCTTCTGCTACATATGTATCTGGAACCTGCCCTGTACTCTTCTTGGTTGGTAGTCTAGTCTCTGGGAGCACTGGGTGGTCCGGACAGATGATTTTGTTTGTCCTATGGGGTTGCTCCTCCAATCCTTCCACCAGGTCTGCCACCAGGATCTCTAAGCTGCTCTAAATTTGACATGATTTTTTTTTCTCTTGTAAAACCCAAACTATTTCACTGACTGCATTCATGAGTGTAAAATGTTGGCTCTGTAATAATCAATATTAAATATGACATTGTTAGGATATCTACTGAGGCCTAAGGAGAAGGTCATTATCCTAATTTAAATTCCTAAATAGACTGACAGAATCAAACATAAGAATCACTTCAAAACAGAGAATTAAGGACCATACAATAACCAAACAGCCTGAGCCTATGTTGCAGTATCATACATGCATAAAGAGGGAATAAAATTTTAGTCATTTTTAACTTTAAACTTCAGTTGCTTGAATGAAGAGATAACATGAATAAAGATATTTATGAATGTACACATTACAGTATAGTTGTTCTAATAAGTTTTTGTATGAATGGATGAATGAAGAAAATCTAACTAAATGAAACAAATCAAGAAGTAGATTGTGTCCAACAGGATCATTTTAGAGTTTTGCACATACTCACTGGGGAACAGTATTCCCTCGTTCCTCTCTTCCACCACAGCTTGGGAGCAGACGTGCTAACCACACTTTTGACCTAACTTGGGTTTTCAAGGACTCTTTCATGGCAACCAAGCTTGAAATATAGACATGGTAGCAGGGTTGCATACTGACCAGTGGAAAAAAAGATGCAGTCCTCCTACTAAGATTTCCAAAAATGAAGACTCTTATAGCTAAAAGTTGACAGATGAAGCAAGTTCTTAGACCAGAAGGAGATTATTATTGTTCATAATTTTAATATGCCAGTTGAAAAGGGGAAGGAGTTTAAATGTGTTTTTTACCTAAGGAGTTGTTTCTTGCCCAAGAACAGGATAGAATAGAGAGAATCAGTAGATCTTTTAAACTGTAGCGTCCAGATGCTCTTGGGTTTGTGGGGCTTGCAAATTTGTTCAGAGATCACAGGCATAAATGGGAGATTCATATCACTCCTCACACAAGGTTTAGATAACATCATAGAAAAGGAAACAAAAACATTTTAAGACAAGGAGTCAGGTGAGACTGTTTTGACATAGATTCTTCTAGAGCTCCCAAGATCACTGCCCTCAAAATCTCACAAAAGTTGTTAAGACCTGAACTATATAAAGCCAGTGAACATTCCATCAAGGGTTCTCGGACAATTCATAAGGCTCCACTCCTAGCCTTATGAGTGGATGGTTCCTGGGGGAAGAGAGAAGATGAGTCAGTTTTCTTCCCCATTGAGGCTTTTTCTCTCTTTTTCTCATTCTCTGGTATGGCTCCAAACTCATGCACATCTGGCCAGCTTTTTATTGGAGTCTGTGGTTTGTAAAAGAAAAAAAGAAATAATAAAAGAGTGTAAAATTGGATATTTTGAAAGGGGTCTAGGAAAAGTTGAAGGGAAGTGGGTATGATCAAAATATAATGTATAAAAATACAATATATTCTCAAAAAAATGGTAAATAAAATTAAATTTTTAAAACTGAAATTAGCCTTAAATAAAGCTTAGGTATCTGCACTAATTCTTCTTCTGTTGTTGTTGTAAACACCATGACAGAGAAACATAAGTAAGAGTTTTGTTGAAATGAAGGAGACCAATTTCCAATGCTTTTTTGTATATTTATGTTCTTTTTACATATTATTATGCTTATTTGGGTATTCTTTCTTCTCCCTTGAAGAAAAATTTAAATTAATGTATATAAGGAATATTTTTCACAGAAATTTTTCCTATAATATTTTCTTTTTTGTACTTTTGATCTTCTTTCTTTATGCCTTTAAGTATGAATGTCAAGATTTTTCCTCTAAAATGTTAACAAAAGGGTGAAGCAGAGACATCCAGATAGTTAAGCGAAGCCTGGCTTCAGCTGGCGCTGTGGAAAGAAATCCACAGCCTGCCTGCAGTGCCCTTTGACAGCTGAAGCTCCTATTGTTTGATTTTGCAACTCTGCTTATGTTTTATTTATTTTTTGGCAACTTAAAGTGAATTAAAATTTAATTTTCTGTTGAAAATTGTTTTGGAAATTCAAAGCTCCTTGAAGTAACTTGAGATGCTCCAGGGGCCAGAGGCTGGAGGTGGAAAACAGGTAGGCGATCCAGAGATGGCAATGGAACGTGTGATGTTAAACCCAGAATAGCTTTCCTAAGCATATAAATTCTTTCTATGGTGGACAAAAATCTCTGCACATTTATTAGAAAACCTTTGAGGTCAGGTATTTGTCCCTGTATAACATATTTCATTTAACATAATATCATCAAAGTTTGTTCATTTATCGCAGAGAGAAGCAATGGGGTCTATTTGAATGGGTGAACAGTATTCCATTATGTACAGCTACTATATTTTCTTTATCTATATATCAACTGATAGACATTAAGGTTGACTCTGTTTACTGGATTTATGTGTACATGGAGGGTACAGTTGTTTCCATGTATTGATTTAAGACTTTTATACCATATAGATACTATATTCATAAATTCATAAATAACTTTAAAAAATATTTATTTATTATTATCTTATGTATATGAATGTTTTGCCTACATGTATGTCTGTGCACTGTGTTTATATCTGGTACCAATAGAGGCTAACAGAGTGCATTAGAACTTCTGGGCCTGAGGTTAGAGAAGGCTTGTGCATGCTAGGAATTGAACCCATGTCTTCTAGGCAGAACAGCAGGAATTCTTGTCCAGTGAGCCATCTCTCCAACAACTTATCCTCGGAGACCTTTTAAAAATAGCAAGTGGTTGTCACTGAAAATATTTATAAAAGAAACATTTTACAGACAGAGCAGGTTGCATGTACCTATGCACATATCTATGTAACAACAATTAGGGAAAAAGAGGCCAGAGATTGAAAATGGAGGGGTATATAGGATGGTTTGGAGAAAGGAAAAGAAAAGAAAAAATATGTATTTATATACTAATCTCAAAAATAAAATAAATAATTAAAAA
Organism: Arvicanthis niloticus; assembly: GCF_011762505.2. Classification (NCBI taxonomy): domain Eukaryota; kingdom Metazoa; phylum Chordata; class Mammalia; order Rodentia; family Muridae; genus Arvicanthis; species Arvicanthis niloticus. The sequence continues at coordinate 55,623 of NW_023046057.1, read as the reverse complement.
TAATCAGAGCATTCAAGGTTAAATAATTGGAGATACTTGTCATTGTATATATTACCACACAATAATAAAATTATATAAGAACAAAATATTTAGCCACACTCCTTTTTCTTACAACATATTTGATTTCTTTTTTCCTCTGTTAGAAAATAGAATAAATACAGAGTAGAAGAGAAATTCAATTTACCATTTAACCTATGCTTGACCCTATATTTGTTTATCTATCTACGCTAGCTATTAAGCCCACATTTCTTAATTGATTTACAGAAGTTTTGTTGAAATTATTACTCTTTACAGTTCTGGGTGCCAAGAACACAAGGATGAATGAAACACACAAGGTTCTTGCATTTTTACCTTATCTACCTTTAAAGCTGAAGAGAAAAGAAGAGGAGAGGAGAGGAGAGGGGAGGGGAGGGGAAGGGAAGGGGAGGGGAGGAGAGGAAAGGAGAGGGGGAGGGAAACAGTAAGAGTTTAAGTCCTCACCTACACCCAGAACAGTTAAATCAAAATGGATGGAAACAGGAAGAGATAGGGAACTTGAAGTATGCAGCAAGAAATCTTCAGTCCCATTTATTTTTCTGTCCTTTTTGTAACAAGAAAGGATAACGGTTCTCTATCTCCTTTCATTGCTGCATACCATCAGTGTGCTTGCTTAGGATCCCTGCACTATGGAAAGAAATGTTGAGCTTTATGTAAGGGTAAAACACAAGGTATCCAGAATGACTCTATAGCTGTCCCGTGTCTGCCTCATCAGTCCTAAACAACCAGAAATGTTGATGCCATCCACAGAAATTGAATGAGTAAAATGTATTGTGTGCATATATGTGTAGATATATGTGATATGAAAATTATTAATACAACATGAAATTTGTTAGTTGTAGTCTATTCTGCCAGAGCAGCATTGATTTTGTTTATCAACTGTATAATTATATTTTAAAGAAGGTAAACTCAGATTAATACCATAGAAAGGAATAATAATTATATTTTATTTTACTCCAAAGCAAAAAGTAAAACCCTGTGACATTTAAAATTATGAGGAGATCAGCAATAATTCTGACCAAAAAGATGTGTTTTGCCTCAATGAAACAAAAAGATATTACTTATTGCAGTCATTTGGCAACTAGCAGTAACAACTTCTTTTAGTATAGAGGACTTATTCATTCATTACACACACACACACACACACACACACACACACACATATATATATATATAATTAACATATATGTTAGTATATTGAATTTTACCATATTTTAGATACTAGGAAAAGTTCTGATAATATCTGAGATCACTAGGCATGTTTCATAATTCTTAAAGCACATGTTTCCCTGAAGGGAAAATTAATATAATTTTCACATGATATTAGCCAATGTCCAAGAAATAGCTAGAACATAACTAGTGCATCAAAAGAATGTGAATGAATATAATTCCAGACCTGAGAATGTGGATAGAGAAAGATCAAGAGGCATCCTTGATATAGAAGGAGTTCAAGGTCATCCAAGGATATATAATACCTTGTTGCAATAAATTTGTAACTCACCAATTTAGTAAACTGGATGGTCAGTGAAGCCTTGCTGATCAGAGGCCTCCCAGCACTGAGATTACAATCCATGGGGCCCCATCAGGGTTTTTATAAGGATACAGAAAATCCAAGTCAGATTCTCATTCTGGTAAAGCAAACACTTTATGCTCTGGACCATCTCCTCATCCCCTTATCCAAAGAAATGTTAATGAGCAGAAACAAAGATGTATCTATTTAGAAGACATGGAAAGTTCAATTTGTAAGCCAAGAAAGTTGTAACTAGAATGGCCCTTGCAGAGAACATAATCAACAAAAGTAAGGGATAGAAAGAAAACCAGCTCTATCAAGGAACATACTGAGTGGTGGGTTATAAAACAGCAAGTATATTAAGTAGTATTTCATAGTAGAATGAAAACGTTGAAGTTCATTTGCCTTGTAGTAAGGAGCCATTGATAACTAGTAAGCAGAAGGGCAACACTAGTGGATCTCATCTCATTTTTAACATAACTTACATAGCCGGACAGAATGAAGCCTGAGACCAATTACATGAGTTATGTTCATAGCTCATGATCAGGATCAGAGAGAAACACCATATTTTGGATTTACTGTGACAATGAAATGAGTAAAAGCTAATAAACTTGGACTTAGGACGGCAGGAGGACTCAAATGCTGCTTCCCATTGTTGATTTAAACAACGAAGAAGCCCATAATCTTTATTCCGTTCAGTGACGAATATGATGGGAGGAGGAAGTCAGAGAAACAAAGCGATAGCCAGCTCATTCTTTGAGAAAAGATACGATGCTGTCACTTAGGTATAGATGTCTAAACTGTGCTATGACATTCTACTTTGAGTAAATAAATATGAACATAAATACACACATGTCAAACAATGGAACTAAATTGTAGCACCTGGGAAATGGTTCATGGGAAGTCATGAGGAAGGAAAAGTCTAGCTTTCTGACATTAGGGTATTTAGGAATTAGAGTATCAAGAAAACACAGCAGAGTGTTGCAAGTGAACCTAGTAAATCCATAGCATGACAGCCAAGACAGAGTGTTCTAGATTAAAGATACCCGTTTTACTTGAAGGTTAGGCTGAAGGGAAAGAGGGATGACAGCCACATTTGTCTCATGGTATTCACCAATGAACTTGACAAAAGTCACCAATATGGGATGATTTTACAATAGCCAAAAATCTCCTGGGGAAAGAATAGAAGGCAATGTTGGTGTGAAAAAACTAGAAACTCTGGCTGTGGACTGTTCTCTGAAAACATATTGTGAAGCCGAATTGGAAAGTAGGACTTAGCGAGGGAATCAATACAAGGTCAAGGAGAGCATTCATTGATCTTTAAAGAAAAAATTCTTTTGAGAACATGGGGGAAAGCAGCAGCAAGGAGCCAGGTACTTTCTCTAACTCAGCCGCTTGACAAAGCTTACTGAGTTCTCATCTATGCCTCCACCTCTGTGAAAATCTTTATGAAAAGAATTCTTTAGGGAAAGATTCACTACCACAAGAAAGACTCAGAGTGCATGAATTTGCATCAAAGACAGAGTTAGTGAAGTGTTAGCACATGGAGGTAAGAGATAAGAATCCACCCAAAGCATAGACGAGAGAAAATAAATATCCAGTAATGATGGAATAATGATGGAAACGTTTATAATAAAAGACTAAAGGAAAAAGACCATGCTAAAAAGCTCTAAAATTTAAGTGGCAGTGAACTTTATTGTAATATATTTTAAATGAAACAACATCAATGAGGAAGGAATGTCAAGGTTGATGTTAGGATGATTAAGGCAACACCAAAAATATCTATATTTGGAAAATTTGATTTCCACAAATTTATGAAATCTGGCATCTCATTAAACTTGATAATATATGTATATTTATTTAAATATACAGTCAAATATATTATCAATCATTAGTGTCAATTTCTCATTATTAAAAAAAAGGATTATAAAATGAGCTATGTGAAAGTATCCACCTATAATTCCAAAATGCAAGAGGCAGATGAAAGACCTCTTATTTGATGACAGTCTGGGCTATACGGGAAATCTTTAAACTAAAAAAAACAAAAACAAAAACAAAACCATGAGGTTAGCAATTACATTTACCAATGACTTGAATAAGTGTAAACTGTCAGTAATAATATTATGCACTTCCTGATAGAACAGAATTTAAGGCATTTCCTTCAGAACTTAAAATTTCCCTCCAAATCATAATTTCCCTCTAATCATAAGACATCAGATACATTTAAATAAAGGATCACTGTATAAAATATATTAAAGGAGCTTTTCTGGCTTCATGAAAAGCCAGGGCAGCCTGAGATAGTGGCATAAATATCACAAATAAGACACATGACTGTGGTATGTTGAGTCAACAGCCGGGACAAGGAGACAATGTGATAAGAACATGAATCTTGATTGTCAATTTGATTAGCTTGGGATTAATGAAGTATACCTGTGAGGATGCTCCTGAGAGCTCTGATATAATAGACAGGTAAATTTTGGGTAATTTATAAAAAGGAATACAGTTTGAGGGTTCTGAAAGGTACACAGCATGCCTCGTTGTAGAAAGTATGTGTGTAATTAGAAGCATGGTTTATGCGCTCTATCGACTCTGGGTCCATTCTGTATTCCTTTGTTGTTTTGCTTTGTTTTGTTTCATTTATTTTGGTTTTGTTGTTGTTTGTTTCTTGCTTCTGGTCCACCAAAAAATAAAGACTCTCCTTGACCAAAGACTTCCCTTCCCAACTCAAGGGGCCAAATGTCTATGGCTAAGCATGTGACACCATGAGAGGAATTACATTGTTCGCCCTTAAGTTATTTTCTTAGGTGTTTGGTTATACTGATTAAATACTGACTGTCATATCTGTTAAAATTCAAATAATGCCTGTAGTGCAATTAACATTCATGATAGTTCTTTACTTTTCATTTCTTTGTTAAGGAAATGTCATTATTAATATTAGAAAAATTTAGGGGAAAGAGATATAAAGCTTCTTTATGTTATTCTTATAACTACTTAACATTATAACTAACATTTTAAAATATATGGTTGTAAGAGTACTTTTTATATTTGTTCTTACACAATTCAATATAAACATGTTAAAATTTAAAAAATTGTACCTTTGGCCATGTTTGTTATTGTGGCTTGGACTTTTTCAAATTTAGTACTTCGTTTAAGCACAGGGAACCTAGAGTTTATGTTCAGCTGTGTGTAAAGACACACATACAACTAATTTCTCCTGCCCTATCCTTTCTGTACTCCATTATCCAGTCCACACCTCTACCTATAATCGAGAATCTACACTCTACTCTCCAGCCCACATCTCTGCCTGTCTCCTAGGAGACCTATGGCCACCTGGCACAATCGGATGATGTAACCATGCTCATGCTCTAATATGCCACATGCTGGGTTCCTAGCAAGCACGCTAGCCATAAGGTCTACCCCATTCTTTCTGTGCTTCATCTTCCAGTCTTCACCTCTACCTACAATCACTGATCTACACTTCACTCCCTGGTGCCAAATAGGACAACCAGTTCCTGAGGTTGCTATTACTACTGCTACTACTGCCAAGGACTACCAGGCCAGCCAATATCAAAGATAACCAGATGGTTAAACAAATCATGAGAACACAATCAACAAAAGCCAGTGCAATATGGCACAATCAGAAGCCAACTTTCCTAGTATACCAAGCCTATATTCTAATACACCTGAAGAACAAGACTGTGACCTTAAATCTCATCTAATGAAGGTGATAGAGGTCTTTAAATCGGACATAATAAATCCCTTAATGAAATAGACTAAATGCAGTCAAACAGGCAGAAGCCTTTAAAGAGGAAACAATGAATATAAAAAAATACAGGGAGTAATCATATATTCATTTACCTTTGTAGAGGAGCCTCCTGTATAGAAGTATTGCGCTCCACAGGTATAGCTTCTGCTCTACAACAGTTCAGTATACATTGTGGTGAATAGATGCTGCATAGTCATGAAGATGTGTTAGTGACTACACAGTCAGTGCCGACGGTGATGGTATATTGATAATGATGGTAGTGATGGCCATGCTAAAATCAACAAAGTCAAAAAAGCCAAATAACAAGGCAGGCACAAGGGAGGATGGTTGAATTTTTCTCAGAAAGGTAAACAATAGATATTGGAGGTCAATGGAAAGAGGGAACTACTTAGAAGAGAGGATGAGAAGGAGTGCCAGGCAGGGGACAGAACATCATATGGAGGGAGAACAGGGGAGAGAGAAGATCAGTTGGAGGAGGGCAATATCTATGATATGCCAGAGACCTGGGAAGTGTAAAGACCCTAAAAGGTCTAGAAGGTGACTCTAGCTGAGATTCTTAGCAGGGAGGGATATGAATCCTGAAGCAGCCATTTTCTGTAGCCAGGTAGGACTCCTAGTGGAAGGATGAGGACAGCAACCCACTCACAAAGAAGTTGACCAAAAATGTGTCCTGCCTAAAGAATGTGCGGGGACAAAGATAGAGCAGAAATTGACAAAAGGGCCAACCAATGGCTGCCGTGTGTGTGTGTGTGTGTGTGTGTGTGTGTGTGTGTGTGTGTGTGCATTTCTTTGTAGAAGTAGAAGGGAACCAAAAAATTAAAAAAAATCTCCCTTATGATCAAACTTCAAATTGATTAACATTTTGTGAAAAAGTTTGTGCAATATGCCCAAACAAAAAGTATCCCTTCCCCTCATTTCATCTGGTCCACAGGTAGAAGTGACTATGTCACCCAGTTCTACTGAGTAAGATTTAAGTGAAATAGGAGATAGGTGGTGGTAGTGGTGGTGGTGGTGGTGGTGGTGGTGGTGGTGGTGGTGGTGGTAGTGGTAGTGGTGGTGGTGATATAGAGAAACAGAAAGTTGAAACAGAGAATAGTAGAAAACATTCTGCTTCTTGAGAGGATAATGAAATAGAACCTTGAGGAAAACAAGCAGACATTTTGACACCAGACTGGCAGGCACAGGTGCAGACAAAGCCCATAGTTCAAATATGGGAATTTGCTAAGTCAGGGAATTCTGTGAGGAATTAAAGAAATGAAGTATATCACTTAGGTTACTTTACAGCTGCTAGCCAGGTGATAGCTTGAGATGTGGGATGGGGGTGTTTGGATTCTAAACAACACTGTAGACCTGAAAATAAGATAGAGAGCTGAAGGGATATTGCTATAATGTCTGGATGGAAGGTGGACTTGATTATTGGCAGCATTCACAGAGAAAGGAATTATCTTATATAGGCCCACTGTGATCCCAAGCTGTAGAGACCACTGTAGTCACCACTTACCTTGATGGGGAGATCACCTGCCACTTATGGAATACTGCAGAGATGTAGGATTCTGAACCCGAGGCCAGCAGATTGCTCCACTGCTGCCTTATCTGGTTTAGAATTCTGAGCCCACAGTGGTGGGTCTCAGCTGAGCCCACAGTGGTGGTGGTCTTACCTTGATAAGGAGGGAACCTACCACTTATGGAATATTGAAGAGGTTTAAAGTTCTGAGCCCAAGACCAGCAGATTGTTCCACAGTTGTCTTACTGCTTGTATGGTTTAATTCTTTATAGAGTTGACAACTCCAAACTGAGGTAATTGGGGTTGTGTGGCTTACCTTAGAAATGAGTCCTAAAGTATTCAGGCCCCTAAATGAAATGCCTAGATACATTCTATTTGTTGAATACATAGAATGCACTGTAGTGATCCACAGTAAAAATAAATAAATAAATAAATAAAATGTCCCTATCCCACCAATGCAGTTGGGAAACACTCTGAGCTTGGATAAGCTTAGATAGTACTTCCAAACACTAGAGGGTTCTACAGCAGTGTGAAAGTTTCACATGCCACAAAGCTTCTTGGAGCCATGAGCAGCTCCCAGTAAACAAAGTGAACCATATAAAGAGAATATAACCTTGATAATGACAATCTATCCTGCCCTCAGCCTCTACCCTCAGCCCCCACACAGCAGGAACCTTTACAGAGAGAATGAGGAAGGACTATAATAGAATCTATGAATAATGAGCCTCTGCTTTCTCAAGCACAGGGCTCTAATATTAGACATTCAAAAAGACTTTCTGGTTCTTTGTCTTTGTTCTGTGATTAAAATAAAATGATGTTCTAAGTATTGTTTTTATTTTAATTTCAAAATGTCTTCTACATATTTTATTTACCCTATCTTTTAAAATAATATTTCTTATTAATCTTTTGAAAATGTTATTGGATGTATTTTGATCCTTTTCACCCCCCTTTTCACAGGTCCTCCAAGATCCCCTCCCACCTCCTGTTCACTCAACTTCATCTGTCTCTCTCTCTCTCTCTCTCTCTCTCTCTCTCTCTCTCTCTCTCTCTCTAACACACACACACACACATGTTAATTCTAATCCTTGGGCTCAGTTTTATAAAATAAGCACTATGAAACAGAAAAAACAGGAGCACTAACAGCAATTGTAGATAACTAAAATAATAGGTGACTTTAATATCCCATTCTCATCAATACAAAGGTCATCTAATCAAAATATTCTACAACGAAACTTCAGAGTCAACTTCCTGGTATGAGCTTGAGAAATATGATTAAAAAAAAAAAAAAAAAAAGGAGCTTGGAGCAGTGGATGAATGAATATAATTGTCACCAAACCTAATGACGTGAGTTCATATGACATACACACACACACACACATACCATAATTCAAAAAACTTGGAAAATAAATTCTTCAAAGCCAATATTACCTTGATATCAAAAATCAAAACTAGACAAAAATTAAACTATAAATTTACAGAGAATATCTCCTCTATGAATCATGGACAAGATACCATAGATTCAAGCACCAGAAGCTTTCTTCTCATCATGAGAATAGCTGCTACAGAATAAGATTAGATGAACAGAAGCAAAATATGCTTTATTTTTAATGATAACCGGCCATCTACCCCTATAATTTTAGTATCTCAGGACAATTAAGCATATCACATGTTAAATCTCTGTACTTCCAGATGCTAACAAACTTGTCAAAGTCTAATAGTAAATGAAAAAGTCATTAATAAAAGCAGTTTCATACTCTCAATAGAAATCCTAAACAATTTAGCCAATTTAAGTGGTTAGGATATTGCTTAGAGTCTCTTTCTATTTTGATTAGTTCAATGTATCTTTAGTTAGTGAAGTCCCATTATGTAAAGACAGTTTTAGAAAGTCTCATTATTTCACAGCATGAACTTGATTTGGAATCTCAGTTATCTTAAAGCAGAATGATTTGCATGCACAACTGCTGATTAAGATGGTATGTTGATTATTAAACAGACTTTATAAGCATTCAAAGAAATTGATAGTTCATGTGATTTTATGAGACTCATTGTCTGTGCAATTCAAGTTTATTTTTTTCTGGGTTACCTCTATGATATTGGACAAGACGAAAAACACAGAAAGTAATAATAGTGTTTGTCACATGTGAATAAATTCTACAAGATGTCATGTGAGAAATAAGACCTGTTTCAGACACATTACAAAGATGACACCAACTGAATAAAAACAGTCAGGAAAAGATGCTTCATGATGAAGGGAAAAATCCAACCCCCCATCCACACAGTAGATTTCCCAGCAGCTCAGATAAATGACTGTATGCAGAGGACAGAGCACTGCATGCTAATCAAGCAGACATTTTGTTGAGAGCTGGCACAAGGGGGGTTGTCATACAGGACCTTAAAGAGTGCATGGTTCATGTTGTCAGTTCATATGAAAACAAAAAAGATACTCAGAAAAAAATACCTTTGAGTGTGTTTAATTTATTTAGAGGAACTTAATGTTAAAAAGTACATGTGTATAATACAAACTCAGGTCTTATGTGGAACTTTTGAAAATGCCTTTATTCAGACTATGAAAGGAACTGAAAAATTTAATGTGAAAATGATCAACTTATCTTTTCTCTGGTTATCTTTAAGGTAAGCTATGTTATTATTTTCACAAGTATTTTTTTTTTCAGAAATATCTGGTCAAATCCAGCAATGTAAGCACTATCTTTCTTGAACTTTGTTTATCATTTTATTGATTTATTTATTTGATAATTTTATGCATGTATATAATGTCATCTGATTAGTTCTCTGCAAGCTCTCTTATCTTCTTCCCAACCCTCCCATGCCTCCATCCCAATCCCTTTTTGAAGAATCATGATTTTGAGGCTGATATATGAACCATTTAGTTCTACTAGAGCCGTCTGTGTTGTGTTCGAGCTACATGTGGGAAGCTTATGGGGTCAATAATGGCTGTAGAACTGAAGGTACTAATCTCCCTGTAAGAATCTACTTGTATAAAGTATTTCTGCACTGAAAAATAGCTCTCCCTGAGCTCCTCCTCTATTTATGGCTGACTATTCACAGATTCACTCTTGTGCAGACCCAGTGCAAGCATTTAAAACTACTGTGAGTTCCTGGTTATAATTGCTAGACTTGCCAAGAAGATGGCATTTTGCAGACATTCTCTCTCTTTAATGGCTTTCACTTTCTTTTTTTCCCCCCTCTTTTGCAATGTTTTCTGAGTCTTAGAGAAAATAGTATAAATTACTTGCTTGGGACTGAATACTCATCCATCACTTATTATCAGCTCCTGTGTTTTGATTAATATCTGTATTTACCACTGTTCACTGAAAAGAGAGGTATTTATGAATAAGGCTAAATGTGCTATTTACCTATGGTAAGATAAATAGTCAGTATACTGCCGGATGCTATGTCAGTTTTGCTAAGCAACCATATTCTGTTTATCCCTAGAACCTATGCTCTCATTGACTATGGATTTTTTGGCCAGATATACAGTACCGGATTTATAATCCCTGCTGTGGAGCAGGTCTCAAATCCAAGCAGAGAGCCCCTGATTACCCTTATAACAGTGACACTATTATTCAGGTACACACATCATGTTTGTGGTCTCATAGATGTTAGGATTTATAGCTGAATAAGATTATTGTTGTCTTTCCTCCATCAGCAGATTGCATAGCTCCTATGGGAATTATCGAAGATAGCTGGTGGAAAGGAAGTTTCCAGCTCAGGTCCAGTTTGATATTCCATTATAATGCATTCACAGTGTGGTCTCTTCAGCAATGGGGCCTAAGCTTCTAGTTATGGTGAGTGACCAAGAGGAATAGCAAAAATCTATACTGTCTGGGGGGCTTCTGAAGCCTCTCTGACATCTCAAGAGGAGGAATCTAACAATTCTTTGAAGTTTTTCTTTCATAAAATACTGCTACTGGGAATTTCTTCCCCACGCCATATAGCATATAATTCTTCAAACTGTGAATTTTATAAAATTATTTTTTAATTTATTTATAGGAGCAAGTTTCTATTTGATTATTTCATACTCCTGCCATTTTTGTTAGTCGTCCCTGCTGACCCAGCATCTCTCCTATCCCTTCACGCTATCCCTGTGTGACTATCTCCAATCCTAACAATGTTCCTCTTTATTTTCGTATTATATATATACTGCTGTGCTTTATAACATCCTTCTTTAAGTGACTTCCTTTTATTTTCCTGCCTCCTAGTTGTTCTCCAAGCTGAAAAACATAGAAATTCTGTTCAAACAAGAAAAGGTGGCATTTGTTGTTGTTTGAATTTTGATTGATTGATTTTTGTGCCTGAATTTTTATATCTTTTTTTGTTTGTTTGTTTTTGTTTTTGTTTTTTTGAGACAAGGTTTCTCTGTGTAGACCTGGCTGTCCTGGAACTCCCGCTGTAGACCAGGCTGGCCTCGATCTCAGAAATCCTCCTGCCTCTGCCTCCCAAGTGCTGGGATTAAAGACGTGTGCCACCACTGTGCCACCACTGCCCGGCTTTAAATCACTTTTTTAAAAAATCAATTTTTAAAATTTTTAAGTTTTATTTTTTCACTTATCTGACAGATTCATAATTTCAACTTTTGCTTCCTTGGTTTGGTTTAATCTGTCTTTTTGTTTGTTTGTTACTTCTAAATGAGATTGTTTTTCTAATGCTTCTCAGTGTATATGGTTGTCATCAATCTGGAATCATAGTAGTCATGTGGTTTTTAGACGGCAGCTGAAAGACCAGGAAGGATAGGGATTGAGCTGGTAGTTAGGATAGATGAAAAGCAATAGAGAGCTGGGTAGGGAAAGTGGGTGTTCTGGGAACAAACACACACTCTTTTAATGAATAATAATATAGAGATTTTTGATCTTTACATATAGTTTGACATTTTTATCAATATTACTTAAAATTTACAGAATACATAAATGAAATTAACATGACCATGTACTTTCTACAATAAAACACTGGAGATTTATCACCCTGCTTCTGAGTAGTGAACATTAGTAGCATCTGCCTCCATCCTAAAGACCTTGTGGTCAACATTACCCTGCATTTTGTTACTTACTCTTTTTGCTTATAGGTGAAGTTACCGGATGAAGACTGGTAGAGAGTGTAAAGCCCCCACGAATGGAGGACCTCACCCAAGCCTCAGGAATTCGTGGCCACCCATTAACTGCAAGACACCAAATTTGATGTAATCAACAAGAGGCATATTTTAATCAATATACTGAGGCCAAGACCCATGCCCCATGCAGGGGCAGTGGGGTCCGACCCCCGGGCTTTGGAGACAGAGAGAATTTAAAGCCCCAAACCACAACTCAGGGGGGAAACCACAACCCACGGGGAGTAAAGGGGGGCTATTGGAGAGCACCTGTGGAAAGTCCCAGCCCATTATTCAGTTTGTGACAGGGCACAAGGAACAGGCTATTCTCTAAGAGCCTATACGTAATCAGCCATCTATCTTGTGGTCAGCCAAGTTCCCGGTCTCCAGGGTGCACGGGCATGCTAACTTGAACTCCCAGCTCAAACCCTATTCAATCTATCTTATGGTCAGTTTTTAGTTCCTGGTACCCATAGCACTTGGTCTCACTGTCCTGAACTCCCAGCTCTGAACTCTTTTCTTATTTATTTTGTCTTGTGGATAGCTAGTTTCCTAGGACTCAGAGTGCAGAATAAGCTGATCTGCACTCTTGACTCTATCTGTGGAAGGTTTAAAAATTTTAACTCTTTCAAGACAAGAAAAATCTTATGTTATTCAGCAGCAAGATCATGAAAGTAATAATAAGATCCTTGAGATGACAGGCGAGTACACAGCTTGGGTTGAGCCCAGAGCATTTCCTTCTCTGTTCCAAACATACTCTGTCTAGACATGTAAGTGTCTAGCCTCCATACATTCTATTATTTCAAGCTGACTGATTTAAACTGGCTTCTCTTAGATTCTGACTATATTGCTCTGATATGCCTCAAACTAATTATGCGATTAGTTCAAATGTTCTATCTCCTGTCTTCACCCTCAACCTATCTTTATAAAACTGTGCTTGTAAAATCTTTCTCTCTCTCTCTCTCTCTCTCTCTCTCTCTCTCTCTCTCTCTCTCTCTCTCTCTCTCTCTCTCTCTCTCTCCTCCATCCTTCCCTCCCCTCCCATTCCCTCCCTTCCCCTCCCCTCTCCTTTCCAAGTCACTTCTCTTTCTTCTCTCTTCTCCTGAAAGTTGAGTGTATCCTAGCTCTTACACATTCTGTCAGAATATTCTCTGATTTGTTACTTTGTCTGCCCCTCAAATAGATATCATCATTTGGCCCCAAATGTGTTTATTAAAGCCATGCCTACATTCCAGTCAGATTATGCAGAACTAAAAAGGACTTTGTATGTGATCTCTTGCTAGAGATTCCATATTGCTGGGTAAAATTCCTTTACATTAGAACATGTATTAGACATCTGGTAGCTATGTCATCTAGGGAAGTGAGATGCTGTTGGACTTCTTACCCAATATTTCCTATTTATGTCTCCTGGAGTATTCAAGGCACATATCCTTAAGGTGAAATGAATGGCCTAAGAAATTCAGGCTGTCAACCAGTGAACTTCAAGTACACATTGGCAACAGAACAATTCTCATACAGAGGCATTTCTTGATGCTCTCTACAGTACCTTGAAAGCCCTCTGCCTTTCAGAGGTCTCTATTTGGCATTTATGGGCCTTTTGTTTGTTTTGTTTTGATTGGATTCTTCTGTGTGCTGACTTCTTGGCAGGCCACCCAGATCTCATCTCTGTCACTCTTTCCATCCTTTTATCTTTATATTTTTAGAATAATAGATGATTTTATTCAGTATTTGTTTGGCATAAGGTTAAATGGGATTATTTATGCAGAATACTTTTCCAAGAGGCCAACACTTATATTAAGCAATATTAACGGTGTTCTAAACACATCAATATGAGCTCAATCTAAATGTCATGAACCATAAATTTCAGAGCACTGACAAATTGAAGCAAGTTAATGTTAAAGACAAATGCCCAGTGGTCATACTTTAAGTTATTTATTCTTTATTAAGTCCAGTTTTATTTTTTGATGGTTAGTATTTATAAATATATGTTTATGTATTTACTTATTTGTAGGTATGTGCCCACATTTGTGAGTTTGAGTGTACCACAAATGTGGAAATGCTCACAGAACCCAGAAGAGTATATCATATCCTCTGCAGATGAACTTAGAGATAGATGTATGCCTCTTGATGTAGGTGCTAGGAATAGAACCCAGATCCTCTGAAAGACCAGCAAATGCTCTCAACCATGGAGTCACCTCTCCACCCCTATCTTTTGCTCATTCTTATGGAACGGTGATGTATTAATTGCACTGGGATTATGGAATTGAAGCTTCTTTGAGAAAGATTAGGAGCAATTTTGGGAGATTTGAAAAATTGACCTTTGGAAAAAAAACACAAAGCATTAAGGAGTTTCATTGCATTTAGAGATTTTAAATTTTAAATTTTAAATTTTCCATAACTATTTTTTGAAGTAAAATAGCAAATCTAACATTCTAATTTTAATATCATTCCTTAATCCTGATTTTGTAACCTGTTGAAGTTATCACCCTGTCTCACTAGTACACACCTCTTTTCCGAAGTGTCTTACAAACTTCAGGCCAAGTATGCAGAGATGAACATTGCTATCAGCACTGTTACCTTGAGGAGGTATTTCCCAATTCCACTCAGTGTTCATAAAACTAGGAATTGAAACTTACATGTGTCGATTGATTGATTAGGTTAAAGGCATGTCAACACAGGTTCTGAATTCCTGTGACACCTGAGTCATACAATACCACTGGTTAAAGAGCATTATTTCTGCTCTTGCAAACCACTCAGGATTGGTTTCCTGCCTCCACTACAGGATGTGTATGATGCCCTTTTCGGGCTTCTGTGGGAACACACACACTTCACGCATTCTCTCTTTCTCTCTCTCTCTCTCTCTCTCTCTCTCTCTCTCTCTCTTTCACCACACACACACACACACACACACATCTTAGTAATGGGAGACTGAGCACTGTAAAATACAAGAATTGTTATAATTAGAAAACTTTTATTACCCTAAATGTCAATAAGTAGTTAGAAATTATGTTTATGATTAGAGAGCTAGAAAAAATATTGATATCCAAAAAGAAGAATTTATAGGGAGGGCTGATCAATATGACAGAAGGTATCAAGAAAAATTATTTGATTGTTTATTCCCAAAATGAAGTTTTCTTGGATCTGAAACAATTACAATATGTAGGCAACAAACAAGAGAACAAACATTCATAAAACTCAAGTCACACCATACATTTTAGATACATAGCAGTTGGTTAAAGTAATCATAGAACTGTGATCTACTTTGAATGTATTATTCTTATAAATATGAATACTCAGATGGATATTTAATGTGTTTTAAAAATAGTAAAATTATTAAATAATTCTTTGTAAGAAAAGACAGTGTAATATGCATATGGAAGAACTGGTGAAATACAGACTCAATTAATGGTAGTACTTTTAAAAGACTGCTGAGAGGGTCTCACTTTTAAAACAACTCCAAGAAGAACTGATGAGTTAAGTAATTAGGTTTTCTGAGTACCTTTAAGTGAGCAAACTCCTTTCAAATACTTAAGGTTGAGTCAGAGTTAAAATTGGATTTAGGATTGCTGTCAAGAATGAATTACAGCAGACACAAGAATGTACACACTCTAATAGGAAACTTGTGTATCCATTAACAGTCTTTGATTGTTGACATCAGAAATGGCTTCCATAGTTTTAAGTAAAATCTTGTTTGTTAGAAGGGTAATGAGATAATTCACGCAATCAAGGTGAAGTCAGAATAGCTTGTGAAAGAGGAAGAGTGAGGCTGACTTTGAGTAACTGATCTGAGCAACTCAAAAAGCACCTTTTCTTGGTGTACTTAATAGTAATTCTGTCCAAGAGCCTCATATCTCATGTCATCCTTTTAGACGATTAATTCTAAAGAAGGAAAACTGACTTGGTTAAGCCTGAGTAAGGTGGTGTAAATCTTTACCTTAGGAATGCTACCTCCAGAGGATGGTATTCTTTACCTTAGGAATGCTACCTCCAGAGGATGGTTATGGTGATTCAGAATAGTTATGACCTATTCATTTATTTCAAATTGTGTGCCCTATTTGAGATAGCACATATGACTTTTATTTTCTTCAGATTGTTTTGATATCATGTTTTATTCATCCTAGTGCATAGTCTGACCTAAAACTTTCAATGTGCCTAAAACTTGACATGAAGGGGCTGAGAAGATGGTTCAGTTGCTAAGAGCACATGCTGCTCTTTAGACCTCATTTCAGTTACCAGCACTCATATCAGGTTCTGGCTCACGTTCACCTATAACTTCAGCTCTAGGGGATTCAACAACCTTTTCTGGCCTCTGCCTTCCTTGGGACAAACTTTTGCATATATACAGACAGATAATTAAAATAAATCATATAAAGGACATATCAATATTTAATCACTATTTTTATGAGAACATTCTACTCTTAATCTTGCTTTTAAATGTTTTTAATAAACTATCTTATGCGAAACACTTTTCATTTTCATTGCATAAACAAGAGGAGTGAGAGAAGGAATAAATAACTTTTTCAATTTCACAGTAACAGTGAAGAAAGATCAGATTTTAACTACACTCTTTTCTGCAGTATTATTGCTCCTGAACATAATATTATGTCTGCTTCCATAAACGACTGTTAAACAGTCTTATTTAAAAGCATGACCTAGGCTTTTTCCACCTCAAAGTTGTTGATCAGAAATATGCTAAAAGGTTCCCACATCTAATAAAAAAAAATATCATTATTATGTTCTTTCAAAGATACAACCTTGGACGTGGATGTTTCTTCATCAGTGCTACGTGCTTTTTGTATTTTTAATCTGTACATATTCAGATAATGACTTATAAACTATTCTGTAACATATGTACAACTTCGAGAATACCATTTTAAGCCACCATTGCTTAGGCAATGTCATAAAGTTAACTAGTATAAACCTTGTCCACATACCCACAATCTCATGTTCAATTTTCTAGGTTCTCACTCCACTTAGATGACTCATGATGACTTACTCCTGCTCTATTCAATCATTCATTGCTTCTCTTAACTAACATTGCCAAAATAAAACAACAAAAATGTTGTATTTCTAGTCAATGATATGCAAACCATTGGTTCATGTTTAACTTTGGTAAGAAACAGTTCCTGAAGGATCAGTTGATTTCAACTCTTGTTAGTTCATCAGACAGCTAGATGAGTTTGCTTGAGTTCAAGAGAAGTCTTTTGGCTGGTCTTGTGGTTCCTTAGAATGAAAGTTCGGTCCCTGTGCTTTTGATATTCAGTCTGTGGTCTTCAGAATACATATCCTTCCATTAATCTTGATCAAATGTTTACATTGAATAACCATGCAGGTCCTGCTCTTTCATGTGTGTGTATGTGTGTGTGTGTACAAGTGTAGAGTGTAAATGTGGGTATATATGCATGTGTATGTGTGTGTATTTGAGTTATATTTCTTCTGTTGGAGACTTGTACATAAATAGCATGTTCATTTGCCTTGTATGATTGAGCAATTAGAGTTCAGGGGATGACAGCTATCTTAATAATTTTCTTTTTGCAACATAATTTCCTATAAGCTGTGTGAGATAACTCTACTATGTGTCACTGGTAATATGTTTGTCAGTGCCCTTCTTGAATGACAGAAACATTCATTTTTCATACTCTTCTCATACAGTCTGTCAGATAATCAAATCAGCCCTGCCTTCAACATATGTATAAAATATGACCACTTCTTATCACTTTCCCAACTACTGACTACTGTCTGATCTAAGACACCATCATATCTCAAGTTGCATGATTTATATTCTGAAACATTCCCCCATTCTTTCAACTTTGTCTATACAGTTTTTAAAATGTAGAAGCCACAGAGACTCATATGAGACCAAAGGGAAACCATTTGAAACCAAATGGTACCCATGTGTAAGTCTCCAGTGACTCTTCATGTTACTCAACATAAACTAAAAATATTTGGCAGACCATGACAGAATAGGACATGCTTGGTCCTGAGCTTTGTTAGCTTTCACATCTTGTCTTCCCTTCTTCATTTTGCTTTATTTGTCTTCTGTGGTAGACATGACAAAGTACCATCTATCAGATGAACAAAAGAGAGATCTACTTCCATATAGTTGTTTAATCTAGTAGTGTCAAGACCTCTCCAAGATTCTATGTTATGTGGCTCCTCTCTTTAGCTTGTACATAGCCATCTTCTACATTCACATAGTTTCTCCTGTCTCCAACTACATCCAATTTTCCTCTTTTTGAAAAAACAGCCATAATATAGGGTGAAAATTCACTTAAAAGACTTTATTTTAATTCAATCGCTCCCTTAATGCTCTGCTTATCTGTTTAAATATAATGATTTTCTTGGGCATTAGTATTTAAGACATCAGTGTACAAATTGGGTGAAGGGCACATCATTTTAGCCTATAGCCTCCTTCTACACAGTCTAACTAGGCTTTGTGACTAAGGCCTTGCTGCCTCAGTTCTTAGACATAGCTGTTGCCTTGTGCATGGATTAATTCCTCACCTTATTAAACCTCCATAAACATTCTATCTTGTTAGCCCATATTTGTCTGTGAAATTTTATTTAAAAGCACACCTATTGAGCCCACAACCTCGCTCCTTTAGATGCTTGAATAACATGTCTTGTTTATTGCCTATCTCTCCCAATTAGAAAACTATAAGGATCTTAGATCGTACTGAGTATCAAAAAGTCTATAATAGGACCTAGCATATAGTCAGCATTTAGTAAATATCTGTTGAAATTTTAATTCATGACTGTCTGAATTAATTGGCTTCCAAATATGACCTAGAAATGTAAAAATGACGCATCTTCAAATCCAATTAGAATTAAGTTACTAATGAAAAGTTCAATTTCTCATGGAAATACAAAGTTCTAATAAATGGCAAATGCAGTTAATGGTAAAAAGTAGATAGTATAAAATAAAATCATAAATGAAAATTTTCATTATGTTTTGGATGTAAGTGATCAACCTTCTGTGAAATTACAATATGAAATCACCTTATCAGTTTAATTTTATGTATATATGTAGTGATGTACAGACAAGTGCATGTGTGTATGCAAGGTTGCATGTGTGTATGTGTGCATATGTGAGAATGGCTACATATGCATGACTGGAAGAATGCATGTACAATGATACATGTAGATGCTTGAGAAGAATGTCAGGTGTCATCCTCAAAAGCACCATTTATGTCCTCTGAGCCAGGATGTCTCACCAGTTTGGAGCTACTAATTAGCTTAATCTGGCTAAGGAGAAAGCCTCATGGGTCCTCCCATTTCCACTTCTTCAGTAAGGAGATCATAAGTATACTCCACCACCCACAGTTTTGAAGTGGGTACTGGGAACTGAACTTGAGCTGTCCGGCTTGCACAGAAAGTATTTTATCAATTGAGCTGTCTCCCCAATCTTCACTTTATTATTTCTAACAGAAAATATCCTTTCCTTTCCAAATGGACAAGACTACATCATGCCTTTGAAACCAAGCAAGTACAATTTACCCAGGCATCAAAGCAGATATGGGAATCCCATACCGGATCCCCAAGGCACTTCCTTGAACCAGTGAGAAGGGGCTGCCAGAATAGACATAGCCCAGAGCTGTGCCAGAGGCTAGCAAAGAAGCACTCTCCCTGTTGAGTTCTCTCTTGCCTTATGCTTTCTGGAAGCACAGAGTAGTTGTTAATACATCAGAAAGGCTGGAGACTACAAAAAGGAGAAAGGGCTGGAGTATTGCTCAGTAAATACTTTAAAGAGCCTGGAGGGTGGGGGGCTGGAGGGATGTGCCTGGAGGGAGTGTGGCTGTTTACCAAACAGAGCTAATGTTATCACATTTCATATTTTGCCTGATCCCTGACTATGTGAGTGACATAAAAATGTACTCAACTGTGGCAGTCCCCTGCTCCACTGGCTTTAATTAAACTTGCTTTGTGCTTAGGAAATTAGCAAACTGTTTGCAGTTGATGGGAGAAAAACAGGTTTATTCACATGGGTAGATTTTTTTTTTCCTTTTTAACTCACATGGCTCAGATGCTTTGTCATATTCAGATACTCTCTGGTGGCTACAGTGCAGTGCCAAAAGCCATTAGCAGAGTCTGTTCACCATGCCTGTGCAATGGAATTGCCACCAAAGTCTGGGGTACATGATGGATAGCATCAAAGAAGAAGGTCAGCGGATTAAAGTTCTTATCAGAGATCTGTCACTCTGGCAAACAGACTAAGAAGCAATGAGCAGCAGAGAATGAATCCCATGTTGGGCTAACAGATGTAGTAGTGTGGAGATTTTTCTGCCTTCCCCAGCTCTGTCTCTGTTTTATATGGGAATGACTGGCTGGGGCTGGAGGTTTGAGCCCACAGTGAACTATCTTCTACCTATGGCAATATATATATATATATATATATATATATATATATATATATATATTCTTCTAAATCTTTAGGCATGCAAAATTAAAGCTTCATTGGCAGCAGAAAATCAGTATTTTTGCTCAGAGGTGAGGCAGCTCTCAGAATAAAATGTAAGCAGAACTGTTCCTTGCAGTAATTGGGACATGGTTTCATGTTGTCTAAGGGAAAAATGCAAGGCAGACTAAAAGTGATTAAGGCATACACCATAATTGGCTCTCTATATGATTTATAACTCCAAGAGACATAAACCCAGGACATGTTGACATATTATTACCATAGTAAGTGCAAGAACATTGCAATTTGGGGATGCATTGAAGATCAAGTAAGGATATGAGTACCTGTGAGGCAGGAAAGTCCTTTCACTAATAGAATGGCCATACTGGGAAGAACAGAGGTCCAGTGACCAAAGGGCCAACTGCTGTTTATGTGACCTGATATATAACAGTTTGTCTTGTATAAAAGAAAAGCAAAGGCAATGGTTTAGAAGTTTCCATGACAAAAATCTAAATAGTCTCCATCTAGTCATAGATTGCTTGATCACGACAGTGAACCATTATCACAAAAAACATCATAAGCATCTTTGTCGGGAACAAGAACCTAGATATTGTATAAGGTGGTATACTGGATAGTTTTATATCAACTTGAAGCAAGCTAAAGTCATTTTTGAGGAGGAAAATCTTAGTTGAGAAAATGTCTCCATACATCATGTTATAGGCATGCCTGAAGGGTATTTTCTTAATTGGTGACTGATGGAGGAAGGCCCAGGCCATTGTGGGCTGGCCTAGGCTGGCAGTTCCGGATTCTGTAAGAAATCAGGCTGAACAAGTCATGGGAGCAAGCCAGTAAGCAGCACCCCTGCATGCTCCCTGCAACAGAGCCTGTGTCCAGATTCCTTCCCTCGATTTGTTTCTGTCTTGATTTCTTTCTATGATGAAGTGTAGGCAGAACTAAAGCCTTTCCTCCACAGCTTGACTTTTGGTTATGGTGTTTCATTGCAGTAATACAAACCTTAAATAAGATAAGAGATAAGTGGTTCTTGGGATCTAAAACAATTGTAGAACAAAGACAGAGATCTTACAAGGAAAGAGATGGAGGCAGAGACAAAGCAGAAATAGGGAGATTACTGAATGAGTTCTTCAAAATGTTCATAAGTCAACCATAGTAACTATAAATAATGGTCCTGAACAAATCAGATTTTCCCACAGCTACTATAGAAGGCAGAATATTATTCAGTTCCCCAGGCTAGTCTTCAACATATTTTATAATTCAAACTGATATTGAACGTTTAAACCTCCTGTTTCAGCCTCGTGAGTAGCACCACCAGGAAAAGGTAATTTTGAGTCATTAAGTTAATCCTATATTTATGTAAGGCTATTGTTACCAATAATTACAAAAGACTCAAGGAGTTATTCTACAGGTCACATAGCTGATACAATAATACTTGTGTCCTTCACCTTTGATCCCCATGCAGTAGTACAGAGCAGGTGCTAAGCTTAGGCTTGGAGTCCTGAATGCTGTTAAATGCCTGTCTTCCTATGTACACTTCTCTATATCTTGACTCCAGTTCTTAAGTGGGAGTTTTGATGTTTTCAAAATTTTAGACAAAAATAATACAAAAGATGACCCCTATTACCTCTCAACAAGGCATAAAAGAGGCAGAAATGCGAATATTAGGGTAATGTAAATTGTCCCTCACCAAGAAAGAGATTTCCAGTATTAAATACATCCATTGAAGCCAGCATAAGCCCACTGTTGGTGCCAAAAAAAAAAAAAAAAAAAAAAAAAAAAAAAGGCCCATCACAAAGGTTTAATATCATTGTATTGCTGCTCTGTAGTCTTTCCAAGCCACTCTTCTAATGGTGCCATGTGTCTACTTTGTGTTATAATCTAACAATTACTTCCTCACAATGGCATTCTTGGATCAGTGAGTGAAGACTAATCCCACTGGATTTATTTCTGGATATTCATCATTTGTAAGATTTCTATTTGCTTGTTTCTGGGTCATTTGATAGGCAAAATCCTCTTTGTTTGATAGACGATATATTCCTGCAGCTATTGTAGTGGTATTTCATGAAGGACAAAGAAGTGTGTGGGGGTTATTAAATGTGTAGATTAAAATGTATTTTTTAAATATGTCACCTCCTATAGGTGAATACACAAGTATCCAAATCAATATAAACACTTCCTCCAAGAGTAGATTATGAAAGGGAGAAATAACTATTCCTAAGCATTGGGGACAAGGATTAGACATGTAATGGTTACAGTTACTATGTTTACCTATGCAATGCTTGCCGGAAAATCATTGTAAATCTTATTTATCTCATAACTAGTCATGTTTTAAAAATAACTATAGCTAATGAATGTGGTATCAGTACAGTATCAGCAATTATTTAGATACTTCTTTTCTTTGATTGTTTATCCCAAATTTTGAAGTGATGAAGTCTGAACAATTAACCCAGTAAAACCAATCCTACACATCTTAGATGGTCAGACAGCTGCAAAAAAACACAGCTACATTGCAAAACAAGTATCCTTCTCTTGCCTGAAGTCAATATACAAGAGGTCCCTTGTTGAAAGTGAGGAGTCCAGAGTGTCACAACTAATGGGGAAATCCATCACGGAAAATGGTTAAAGCTGATTCTAAAATAGAAAGTGTTTTGTAAAAGTAAGAGCTTTGGAAGTTTGGACATAAAACCTTGATAAGATGAAAGAAAAGAAAGCTTGACTCCAAAGACAGGTATGTGACACAGAAGTACGGAGCAAAAATCAATCAGAACAGCCATCAGAAGGCAATCAGCTTCTAAAGCATTTTTGTGCTACAGGGACAATGTCTGTATTCTTCATCTTGGTGTCACTGGTCAATGACAAGTGGCCTGTCCCACGCTGAATAAAGTTGGTCACCTCTTTATTTGCAGTGACACAAAACCTACATGTTAATGTTTTGTTTTAGGGCCATCCCTGAACTAAATATTAGGGTAAATAACTATCAAAACTAATAAATGATTATCGATATTTGTTCTCCCTCTTGCTTTTTTTAATTACATATCCAATGCTCAGTGTTTAAGGTTGGCTTAAAACTGTGGGCTTTCCATCTAATTTTATATTCTTACAAATGATATGTAACTGTATGAAAAATGAAGGGTAATGTCTTACTGGTAAGAGAGGGACAGCAGACTGTCAACCTTGTGAGCTTATGTTGAAACCTTGCACTACAGCTTTGTTAAGTAATTGACATTTTTGTTGATATATATTTTTGTGAAACAGCCCTATGAATCTGCAAACAACCTTACTCTATTGTTTTCCAGTCAAAAGCTGTCCATTAAATTTCTCCAAAAATGTTATTGCATATGTTGATACTGTTAAAAAATTGACATTTCTTTCTCTGTTGGGAGCAACTATATTCTTCTACATTCTTGGAAATTTAGGATAATTAGTGAAATGTATATGATTTAAATGTTAGAAATATGTAAATAAAATGTGCTCTTTCTGGATACAGTACTATGGTTTATTTTTATTTCTTTAATTTGCCAAACTAAAAGTGAAAATAGAAAATTTAGTAGCAGAAACCTAGATCATGGTATAAGTAATATTAGCTACACACCCAACATTAACAGTCCTGACTTGGCTTTAAAAACTTTCTGAAGGAGATGGAGGAAATGGCTCAGTCAGTAAAGACTTTCCCTTGCAAGCACAGGAATTCACATTTAAAAAAGAAATGTGGGCTGGAGAGACTGCTCGGGGTGTTTAAGAGCACTGACTGCTCTTCCAGAGCACCCGAGTTCAATTCCCAGCAACCACATGGTGGCTCACAACCATCTGTAATGGGATCTGATGCCCTCTTCTGGTGTGTCTGAAGACAGCAACTACAGTGTACTCATATACATAAAATAAATAAGTCTTTAAAAAAAAGAAAAAAAGAAAAAAAGAAATGTGATCAAGCTGGCCCACATTTGTAAAACCAGTGCACAGTGCAGGCAACTCTGAACTGAATCACCAGGTTGTATCCATATGCCAATTGTTTGTAAGTATATCTAACAACAATGAGGAAAGGAGGTAGTGAATTTTGGAGGAATATCAGGCACAACAGGGGTAAGAGGAAGGAAATGGAAAGGACAAATGTTATATATTTTTTTTAAAAGGAAAAGATCCAGTACATATATGTAATGGATGATTAGTTTCATGGCTCAAACTGGCATAACAACTGTTTGTCACACAACTAAATAAATCATAACCAAGATGATCTGAGAAATTGAGAGTAGATAATTAAAAAATGAAATATAGTCTTTTCCTCTATTTGATTAGAATTTGTTTGTTGCTTTAGACTGTGTCTCATGTAGCTAAGAATGCCCTTGAATTTTTTTTTTTAACTTGGGAGTCTCCTGCCTTCACTTTCCAAAGCATGCAACACTCTGATCAATGTATACTGTTCTGAGTTTCCAACGCAGTGCTTTAAACAAGGCATGCTTTCAACTGAACTATACACATCAATAAAATCTATATATAAATATGTAAATATACCTTGTAAAAACAAAAGCACTATCTAGAATTATCAGCAATTAAATGATTACCATTCGGTAAAAGCCTTTAATGTTTAAGGACAATTGTGTTTGTCATCCTGGTATAGGGTTATGCATCTAACATGCTTTCTAATCATTATCACACTAGATACAAGTTATGATCTGGAAAAAATAATTAGTGGGGTCTATACCACTGAAGTATGAAAACCAGGAAGGAAAATTACTTAGCATGGTAAGAGTAATGAGTATACCACGGAGCTGGATATGAACATTTTTTTTTTTTAACAAATACTGTGTATTTGTCTCCTTTTTACTCTGTCATGTGGTTTCCATTACCACTTGAAACTTGACCATTGAGGGGGTTATATAAGTTGCCTTTGTTATTTCTGAACTCAGATCAACTGAGAGAGTGGGAATGAAGGCAAGAAGACAGAGGGCAGTGAAGTAAAAAGTGACAAAATTAAAAAAAAAATTCATCCAAAAATCATTGCACATTAATTCTGCGCATTTTCATAATATTTAATGACTATTTTAAATCACTATGTGCTCAGGGCATTAGGAAATAAAGCACGCATACCTCAGCATTCCTTAATGCGCTTGTAGCTCATACCTGGAAGTACATTCCAGTATGATTTGTTCCCATTTTCATTAAATCTAGGGCTTTTAAAATTTTTTATTTCCTTCTCCTGTAGATTCACCCATAAAATATGTTGAGGGAACATATCTTCTCTTGAGACTTCTTTTTTTTTTCCCCTCCAATGCTATATATTTCAAAATGATAGCCCAGAGGTGGAATAGGAATTAAGTGGTGGAAGATGCATGGGGAGCAAGGCTGAGTCTGTGGTTAGGAGAATAAAGCAGGGAAAGATTTGAAGAGGAAATAGGCGCATGGCTTAAAGTATCACCCTCGCTTAATGCGGGTGAGGGCTCCCGCTCTCCAGCAGAGACATATTTTCATGAAACGTTATAGTTTTTCACAGATCTTAAAGCTTGGAAAGTAAAGACTCAGCTAGAAAGTTTGAAAGCTTGTTAAAATTCAGATATCTCTAGAAACCTTCTAGATTGAGTACACTCCTAAGATTAGGTAAGGTTGAGCCAGTATTTCAGTGGCTGTGGGAAGTGCCAGGTCAATCATTTACAAGATTAGACAGAGTACCTGCTTTGAAAACCACTGTGTCTGTGATAAAGGGGGAAAAGAGAAACTCAGGACTCCTAAATGCCAAGGACTGAGTGGGATTAAATAAGGAATGTATCTTCTAATTCTCCTATTACAGATAATTGCTTATTAAAATAATAGAGTGTCCAGAGAAAAGCATGAAATACCTTGTTGTTTAAATAAACATTTAAGCAATACAACCTGCCCCCATATGCAATGAAAGTAATAAAATATGATACCTTTTAAAAGGGATATGTTCATTAAATCGTAAGCTATCTCAAGGCTTAGAACAGGCCCCCTTTGTGTGTATCCACCACATGACCTTGATACCTTCACACAAGATCTATCTTGATAAAGTCATTACTTATGATATAGCCACTAAACTAGAAAATAAATTTTCTAGTTCCAAGATTTACAGAAATCATCCAAAATGCTTGAGTTCAAACTACGTAGTTTTGGCTGCTTCTCTCTTATAAACTCTGTGACTTTTTTATTTACATCTCAAACGCTGCCCCCTGATTCCTGTCCCCCCCCCCTCACAGAGTTTCACCCCCTCCTCTTCTCTTCTAAGAGGGTGGTGACCCTCTTGGGTATTCCCTTAACACTCTAGCACATCAAGTCTGCAGAATTAGGTATATCCTCTCCCATTGAATCCAGACAGTTAGAGGAATGGCTTCCACAAACAGGCAACAGCTTTATGGACAGCTCCAGACCTAGTTGTTGGAGGAACCACATGAAGTCTGAGTTGTACGTGTACCTCTGCTACATATGTGCCCCAAGCTTGGTCCTTCCCATGTATACTCTTTAGTTGGAGGCTCAGTTTCTGAGAGCTTACAGGTGTCCAGGTTAATTGACTCTGTTGGTCTTCCAGTGGGGTTCTTATCCCCTTCAGGGACTTCAATCCTTCCTGTTTATCAACTCTTCTACAAGGGTCCCCGACATCAATTCAAAGTTTGGCTGTGGGTATCTATATCTGTTGCAGTCTGCTGCCATGTAGAGCCTCTCAGAGAAAAGTTATGTTAAGCTCTTATTAAGTTATGTTAAGCTGACTGCAAGCATGACAGAATACCATTAAAAGTATTAGGGCTTGGTACCTGCCCATGGGATGGGTCTTAAGTTGGGCTGGTTATTGGTTGGCCATTACTTCATTCTCTGCTCCATCTTCATCACGGCATTTCTTTTAGACAGGACAAACTTTGGGTTGAAAGCTTTTTGGATGGGTTGGTGTCCTTATCACTCCACTGAGGGTCCTGCCTAG
This sequence comes from Arvicanthis niloticus, assembly GCF_011762505.2. NCBI lineage: Eukaryota > Metazoa > Chordata > Mammalia > Rodentia > Muridae > Arvicanthis > Arvicanthis niloticus. The sequence goes on along the minus strand of NW_023046057.1, from coordinate 28,374 downwards.
CTACAGGAGATGGCCACTTCAGGTTCCATATCTCCACTTCTATGTGTTTTTGCCAATGTCACAGGCATTTACTCCTGAAAGCTTACCCCATCCCAGGTCTCTGGCACTTCCTAGAGATTCCCATCCTCCACCCTACTCTAACAGCTTCAGATTTCCCTCTATTCCCCTGGCCTTCTAGGCCTCTCTTCTGTCTCTGTCCACACCTGATCCTGCCCCTTTCATTATCATCTCCCTTCTTTGACCCAGTGTTCTCACTCCCTCAGCCTCCTATGACTATTTTATTTCCCCTTCTAAAACTATGTGACTTTTGAAAAATAATTTTGAATACAGAGTTGGGATAACAAAAGAGAATGGAGCATAAAAGGTTTAGCGCTCGAATGTATAGTTAAATAACATATGCTGGTCTTTGGTGACTTGCTTGTTTATTTTCACCAATAACATGGGTGCTATTATAATGACTTTGCAATAGTTTAAAGTAGCCATGTCCAACTTGTAGCCCATGAGCCAACATGTATTCCAGAGTAGTTATGAAAGTGGCCCAACACATTTGTAGATGAAAACATTATGTTGCCATGCCAAAAGTGGGTCACCTGTGGTTTGAACCAAAGCATAGGGTATTATTTTATCAAACATCACTCTGGGTTCCAAAACAAACACGATTTAAATGCAACTCAAAGATATGACAGTGAATTTATTTCTTAGTAAAAAGGTTGAGCTGTCTTTAATACAACATACTTACCTAGCTGTCAAGTGCTGCCTGGTGCTAGTAACACAACAGTTCATTCACTTTGTGTGTGTGTGTGTGTGTGTGTATATATATATATATATATATATATATATATATATATATATATATATATACAGTCTTTCTTCAGCTTCTGCAAGATAGGCCATTGTCTCAGATTTTATTACCCAAGATGCAAACCTGAGGCCATGAAGATGAGGATTTGAGGGAAATGAGTAATTTATAAGGTGAGTGATCTCAGAAGGCACTAGTAAGAAAGTGAGAGAAACTAGAGAGAATAGAAAAATAAGTAAGGGTTGCTTAAATTTTATAGCAAATTCCAGCCTTAGCCCGACCCATGGGAAGTTATGAAGTGTAAAGTGTATCTCGAAATTTATAACTATATAGCAACTCTGAAGACCCAATGGCCTGGATGGTTGGAGAGAGAACATAGACTCGCATCATTATCCACATCCTGACCCTGATAACCCTGGCTTCAGAACTCCTCTGGAAGCATCTTCTTAGAAGTGGACCCAAGACACCCTGAACTTGCTAGCAGCTGGCTTAAGGGAGGTCCTGTCACAAACCTCAATCCAGTGACTGTGCACAAAGACTTCTGTGACAGTCTTTGTTTTCTGCATGTTCAGAGGTTTAAACTATAGTGTGACTGCTTTGTGAATGCCTGACCAGAACCCCAGCCTGTGTGGATGATTGGTTACTTTTTTGAGGAGGGCAGATGATACTTCCCAAAAGCCAAACTTGCCCTAGCACTCTGTGATTTTTCATACTAACAGTTTTTAGGAGACTTGCAAATGAGGGCAGAGTGTTCTCTTGGTGCAGCCAAAAACTGGGGTATCTGCAGTTTGGCTCAGGAGCTGAAAGTTTAGTCCAGCTCCAACCTATCAGTGTAGCCAAGAACGGGCTGCTTGTTCTTCTTCAGGAGTCAAGGGAACATGTGTCAATCATTCTCTCTTGGCAGAAATTTGTAACAGGGGTTGGGATGTGTGACTCAGGGGGAGGCTAGTAGGCTCAGCAAAGATACCATCTGTTACTGAGTTTTTTATCTCTCTGTCCAAGTCTAAGCTCATTTAGTCACAAATAATAGTGAACACCTCAAATAGAATGAAATTTGTTAACCTACTACTGTCATATAACAGGAGAACAATATGAGTCATAACAGGTATCAAATATGAAAATTAGGTCAAAGAGAGTGGAAAAGGTCTGATTTTCTTTCCTTATCTTAGTAAGTCTATACATCTTTTTTTCACATTTGTTATTCATAGTATGTATGCATGTGTCTTTATGTGTGTGTTCATACATGTACTTATATTCATGTGTGTGTATTTGTATGTGTTCATATGTATTTATGTGTTTATGTGTGTATTTATATGTGTGTATGTGTGTGTGTACATGTGCATGCACTCATGTGTGTGTGTGTGTGTGTGTGCAAATTCCAAAGTCACATGACTCATTGCAAGATCCAATTCTTTCCATCCATGTAACTATGTAACTTCCAGGGACTAAATTCAGGTCCTTAGGCTTGACTACAATCATCACTGCTCACTGAGCAATTGTGTTAATCTGTTTCTTTTTACAGAACCCACTTTTAGTTTTGTTCTACTGCTGCTCACCACCTTACAGGACCTCCGAAGTACTAGTTCAGCTACTGTTTTTCTGAAATCCCAACTTTGAGAAAAATATGGACTCAGAATTTCTGAGTCTGGGTTCAAAGCCTTGCAGGAAGGAATCTGATGGTGATGATCAATGAGAAACCTATTCCCACAAGCTACCACTGGAGAGCTGAGATGTAGCATAACAAAACTTGCTGGGAGTAACTCATTCGGGTCAACCCAAAGACAATCAATGCAAGCTGAAAGGGGAGCAAAAACGCATTACTTCTGTACTAGCCGGAACACAATTCTCCAGTGTATAGAAAGAGGCATGTAGGAAGAGATAATTAAGTGTTTACCTTAAATATATTTGCAGACTCGAATGGAAGGAAATCAAATTATGAGCTCTGCTGCTCCCATCTTAATTATCCCCTATTATACAGTGTCAATATGAACTGGAAATGCAGAAATAAATAAAGTAGCATCCTTGTGAGTTTTCTACATTGCATGTTTGCTCCAAGACAACTGAGTTTCATGCATAGATTTTGCACTGGGAATTAGTAGCATCTTTAAGAAAGAAATTTAGTAATAAATATGACTTTTAAATGGTCTATTCCTATACATCCAGTAATTTTCTTTAAGAGAAACTATCACAAAGCCTTCAAAATACTGGGAAAAAATGTTATGTACCACATGAGTGTCACAGAAGAATTTACAAACAAAAAGAGATGATAAATTCTATATGCCACAGGGAAAAAAAAGAATAATTAAAGAAGCCACTAGAAGAGTCTCTAGTCATTAGAGTTGTGCACTAAAGAGTGTAATGCATTATAGGAAATGTTTATATATTATAAAGTGAGGCAGTATGCAATACTGGAATGGAGCTACGAATATTAGGATAAAATGATGGAAAAAATGTCATTCCAAGACAAGAATCAGAGGGGTAAATTTATAATTCCTTTTTATTTTCTGAACTTTTTAAAATGTAAACTCTTACTGCATTTAGAAAAGAACAACATAGTTTGCACCATTGTTAACATGTTATCACTGCCTTCTAAGGGGGATAGTTTGTATTCCCTGGTGCTATTTCTTTCCACTTTTCAATGGGCTACTACCTCTCTTGAATCCTCCTGCTTCTGGAAAGGGTTTTATAAATTAAATACACTATCACCGAGGACTTAGAAACTGCTGAGATGAAAATAGAAACGTCAGCTTAAGCAACAACAGTGGAGAACATTTGGAAAGGTCTTGGAAAAGTGGCTTTAAAGAAAAAAAAGTAGAAGTAGAAGGAACCTGTACATCTAAGTGTCTAAAGCTGCAGCTCTCATGGATGTGCTAGAAGACTGGACATTCCTCTCTACATATCTCAGGTACCACTGGGGACATTCCCACGAGAGAATAATTGTAGATTGTCTTTTCCAAGTGCCTATTCTTAGCTGGATTCTCCTGCCTATTTATGGGAGACTAGAGTATTATAAAATCACAGCGTGAAATTGAAAGTATTAGCCGGGCAGTGGTGGCATGCGCCTTTAATCCCAGCACTTGGGAGGCAGAGGCAGGCGAATTTCTGAGTTCAAGGCCAGCCTGGTCTACAGAGTGAGTTCCAGGACAACCATAACTACACAGAGAAACCCTGTCTCGAAAAACCAAAAAAAAAAAAAAAAAGTGAAAGTATTTACACCTCTTATACTATGAATTAATAAAAGGTGGCTTTCTCACAGAAATTGTTTTAGGATGACACTGGTATGCTTAGCATGAAATGTGGTCTAAATATAGTGACCATCATATCATGGATTACAGGATACAATAGGATACTTTCCAAAGTCTTCTGTGCATATACAGGCCTGAAGATACCACAATAAAGAAAGTACTTTGGCTGAGAAACATATTTGGCAGATTATGTGTATGCCATCTTTAACAGGAGTTCCCTTGAAAATACCATAGTTGTTCTTCCTATGGGATTGCAATTCCCTTCAGCTCCTTCAGTTCTTCTAACTCTTCCATTGGGGTCCCTGGGCTCAGTACTACGGTTGACTGTGAGTATTTGTATCTGTCTTAGTCAAATCACCAACCAAAGTGTGTACATGGATAGGTCCATGGCTCCAGCTCCATATGTAGCAGAGGATTGTCTTATCTGGCATCAATAGGAGGGGAGGCCTTTGGTTGAGGGCGATGCTAGAGGGGTAAGACAGAAGTAGGTGGTGGGTGGGAGAGTACCCTCTATGAGGCAAAGGTGAGGGGAATGATATGGGGGTTTGCAGGGGGGGAGACCATGGAGGGGGACAACATTTGAAATGTAAATAAATAAAATAACCAATTAATACAAAGTAACATAGTAAAGAAAATCACTATCATTATTTCCTAAACTCCTAAGCCACATTCTCATCCATGTTTCCTTTTTTGGAAAAGCAATAAAGTAAAGTAAAACAAAAAATTGTTACATAGTGTTGGCAGATTTCAGAACTCATTTGCCCTAAGTTGCAGAGAATTTCCAAAGTACACTAACCACAGGAGTCTGAACATTATTTGAGTTGGCTTTTCAGGCAATAGTCTTCAAGTGATTTCAACCCATCTCACATAGGATTGTAAATATACAGGAATCATAATAAACAAATACCTTAAATGAATGAATATGTAATGTCTGTCACTCTTGTAGAAACAATGTTAATTCTATTATCATTCCTGTGCATATTATACCTCCACTTAATATTTGTCTCAGCCTCCCATGTCATCATTACTAATCTTGATAAAATGTTTCCAGCTCTTTCCAGGTATAACAAAGGGTGGCAGAATAACAAAGGCCAGCATAGATTTTTATCACTTACTAACTGCAGTACCCAAAACCTGGAAGAGAAGTGTTCTTCATGATATAGTATATCATGAGAGTCATAGCATGACTTTCTGGAGAGATGTAAAATATCTTTTTTTTATACTTGGATGTCACCAATAATCAAACATAGGATTCAGTGCTAAAGAGATGACTCAATAGTCAGTCATACTTGCAGCTCTTTCAAAGTCCTTAGTTCAGTCAGACAGGTCACAGCAAACCACCTTGAAATCCAGCTTCAAGGAGATCCAATGTTATCCTTCTGTTATCTGTGAGCATCCATACACAGGACACACACACACACATTTCATTTTTTATAAAAGTTCATTCAAGTTTCTCTGGGTGAGTTAATGAGTTTATTAGAAGTTGTTCACAAAGTCAACAACATCTGCAAACAACTTCAGTTTTCTAAAGTCATCAAGCCAATTTTCCAAGCTTCCATTTTTGTCTAGCACTAAGTTCCAGAAGAATAAATACAAACCAAAGTTCGGAGTACCACACTGAAGAATGATAAAGGCAAGTAAATACAGGCTAAGACAATATAGGATACAAACCAAACTAGATTCTAGGAGAGAAGTACATCTCTGTGTGCACTCTTCCCTTTCCCTTAGCTGGATTTTGCTGGGTTTAGCAAACACAGTCTAACAGTAGCAAAAACAGACTAACAGAGTCTTAGTCAAGATCTGTCAAGTTGAAAAACCTAAAATGAGGTAGCCATAACATCCTGCTCAATGTAAATGGGGAATGCTTAAAGAATCGATTCCCATACTACAACCAAGGTAATGAAATTTATGACTGGAAAGTAATAAAATTATCAAGTCTTACATAGGAGCAATAGAATTTTTTTATAATTTTATTTTAATATGCTTTTCTCTGATGCCAAACCATACTAAACTATTATGTATCTATCATTCATATGTCTTTGTTTTTAGTTTATAAAATTCTGTTACTAGAACCCTCCATTTTGATATTTTTATTAGTGTGCATGTGAATGGGACTGTTCGTTTATAGGTACATCATGTGCATGAGGTACCTTCAGAAGCCAGAAGAGAGCAACAGATCTCATGGAAATGGAACTACAGGTATTTAACCAATATTCTATGCAATAGTAGTGCATTTTCTTAACCACTAAGTCATCTGTACAACCCTATATTTTAGTTGATTTATCTTATTATTGGTTTTACCAGGTATTTTTTATATACAATTTAGGACCTGTTTCACAGGGCTAACACAGTCACAGTGGACTGAATCAATTATCAGGCCAGAATATGGGCTACAGACTTAGCTATTGGCCAATCTGATGGATGCATTTTCTCAACTGAACATTCCTCCTCCTAAGTGACCCTAGTTTGTGTCAAGTGAACAAAATACTAACTAGCAAGTCACCCTCTGGCATATAACATTCAGACACTATTGTTGAAGACAAAGCATTATTGAGTCATAGATATGAAAAAGACATGTTGGTACCAATTCAGAAGCCTAATTTCTACTGGTTGGCTTCCATAAGGGCTAATAAGTATTATGTATACTACCAAAGAGAATAAAAGTAACCATTGGTCTTACCTACATGTGAACTATACTAGCACCAGCTTCTCAAGATGTGGACATGGGTGTCATGGGGGTAACCAACAAATTTCAAATTGGATTCTTGGATTTAAGGACCACTCTACAAAACAGAACCCATTCCTGACAAGGCCCAAAAACCTATAGTTAAAATGATTGGTCATAGGTTCTAGGGAAGAATATTAATTGTCAAGCTGATTCCTCATAACTTATCATTACACCAATAAACTAGTGCTTCTACAAATCCTTATTAGAGAAGCTTCTTTTTCTATTAAATGGAGATTAGCACAGAGACCCTAGTTAATTAGCACCTAGTCCTTTCCTAGTTAACAAGCAGAGGGGAGGGGTGATTATATCAATGTTCAAATAGCTCAAAGATGACATGAATATACTCAGAGAGAAGAAAGTCAAAGAGTTGAATTAAATAAGAAAGTAAAGACAAAGTATGATACTAGAATCTAATAAAGATTCAAAATTATGGAAGAAAAATATTTCTTACTAAAAATGAGTCAACAGACAATAGTTATGAATGTTCATCTCTTGATAATGAAAAGGTCATATGATAAAAATAAAAGAGACAAATGATACTATAAATAGGCCTAGCAGACATCTCAGGAAATTCAACACAAACAGTAAAGGGTACACATTCTTCTCAGTTGCCTATAGAACTTTCTCCAACATTAATCACTTATTAGGACACAAAGTAAATATAGGAAAATGAGAATATACCATCATGTATGCTATCAGATCAAGAATAAGTTAGAACTATTACAATTATAATTTAAAAATATAACAGAACTACTTTATAATATAATGTCTTTTACACTGATTTTTATAAATGGAAGAAATATAGTTAGATGAAACATGAACATAATTAATTACCTAATTATACAAAAATCATTGGCAAAAAAATAAGTAAATGAAATAAATTTTTAATCATGGTCTCTCACATTGCAACTTCATGGAGACTCTGTATAGAGATATGATAGGATTCTGAGATTTACTCTTATACACAATAAAAATGCTTTCAATATCAAAAAGGTCAATAGTATATTTTCAATTGTTCTATGATCACTAAGTGAAAATGCTTGCCAAATAAATAACTAATATAAAAAAAAATCTTATTTGTAATTACAAATGAGAAGAGTAGTTAATATATTTTTCAGAATTTCTATCTGCAAATATATATTCGTAATTTCTTATGCTTACATTATAAATACTGGGTTCTAATTTTGAAGGCAATGCTGTGTGGCATAAAAGATTCATTATCTGTGAGAAATCTATTTAAAAATGATGATCTCTTTAAAATGGTTAATAAGATATTTTCATTTACATTTGAAAAGCCAGATATTCTCACTGAAATATATAACATCAAAGCACTACACAGATCAGAGGATATGATTCCTTCTATCATCAGTTGAGCTATTGAACCTAAGTATCCAAGGAATTCTCATGAAAAAAAATAAAATTTCAGCATTTTCACAGTTGCGATTTTCGTCTGAAACTTTATGATAATGCTGACACTGAAATTCAATTATACAGTTTCTAATTTAAGAATATTGTACAGTCTTCTGAATAAAAGCATGTGAACATGATTTTTGCTACTATTAAAACTTCAAATACTTTTTTTTATTTTCTGGAAAACAGGTATAATTTTTTAAATGGTTTTATCTGCATATTTAAATCTAGTCTATTTTATTAAAAACACTGGGATAGTTTTACATATGGATAGCATTAACAATTATGAAGTATGACATGGCATGTCCTGATGGAGAAGAGGGACACTGTCCAGGACCCACTCTTGGTTTGTAACTTGTTCTAAAGCATGTTCTATCATCCCTTCATAATTCATGTGCCATGCTTTTCAACCCAGAACGCTGCCATTAAATTCAATGAGCAATTTTCTACCATTTTATGGTGCTCCATTCTTTCCAATTGAGTACATATTGAGTTGTTCTTTCCAATTCAGTCTTCCTATACAAAGTGGTAGAGCTAAGGCTCATGAGTAATGGATGTGTTGCTGCTGAGATGCTACGAGAGGACCAATCCTCCTATAGATAAAGATACTAACACTGACGGTGAGCAATGGAAGAAGTGAAAATATGTCAAATACTCTGCTTTCTGAAAGAGGAACATTTGACTGACAAACATCTCTATGTATTGTCCAGGTTTTTTTTAACTGTTCAAGTTTTGTTGCCTGTGTACTCCTGGCTGTGTGTGGCTACTCACTAGAGCCTGGCCCACTCACATGAATTTAAAGACAACTGGCCTTCCTTCTAGCAGCTACCAATTGCCAATAGCTCTTCAGCTAGCCATGGTGGTATTTGTGACCACCTCCCTGTCCCAATGATGGGATTTTGTGGGGCATGAGCTTCTTCAGGATTTGGTTAGGATGCCATGTATAATCATTCTAAGTTCACATATGCAACTTACCTTCCTTGTTGTCAGAAAACACTGGTCTAAAGTAGCTACTTTTGTTTTTCAGGTTGAAGAAATTGAGCCTCAGTGTAATATAGACTTTATTTCATATATGCCTGCCTGTATAGTGATTTATCTTGCTTTATTAACATTAGTTTTGTGGTGGCTCACTTGAGAGGTTTATATGTTTTCATCTTGCCACAAAATTGTTTCCCATTATATTCTGTCGACTGATACATTCAGTAGATATGTATTCCCTGGGATTATCTTTAAGAGTAATATTACTTATGATAACAATTATTACTCATTAAAATTTGAGGCAGACAAGCTCTATGTTCCTGAGTAGGTCCTTATCTAAACTAGGCATCATAAATAACTAACCCAGAAATTGAGTGTGTCTTCTAAATGGGTTTGCTTTGAATAACAGCAAGGATACATTAAATGTATGACTTATTTCCCTTCTTTTATTTTTTATTCTTATTTCATATTTGGACCGCAGTTTCCCCCTCTCTTCTCCTCTAAGTCTCTTCCCCACCTTCTCTCTAGCCCAGATTTACTTCTTTTCCATTTCTCTTAGAAAAGAACAGGCCCCTTAGGGATATCAAAGAAAAATGGCATCGCAATTTAAAATGATACTAACCACATACCCTCATATCAAGGCTATATGAGGCATACTAAGGAAGAAAAGGGTTCTAAAAACAGGGAAAAGAGACACAGCCCCTGTTTTCACTGTTAGGAGTCCGAAAAGAACAAGCTACACAATCATAACTTATGTGCACAGGATCAAGGTCAGATCGCTATAGGTTGCATAGTTGTTGGTTCACTCTCAGTGAACTTTTATTAGCCCTGCTTAGTTGATTCTGTAGACCATGTTCTTGTGGTGTACTTTACAGTTCTTCCTCCCTGTTTTCTACAGAATTTCCCAAGTTGTGCCTAACGATTGATTATTTGAGGGTGTCTTCATCTGCTCCCGTCAATTGCTGGATGAAGCCTCTCTGACGACGATTTTGGTAGACTCAGGTCTATCAGTATATTCTAAATCATTGCATTTCCTCTTACTAGGGAAATCCATACATCTTGAGCCCTCTTGTTACTTAGCGTATCTGAGTCTGTAGACTATAGCATAATTATCCTTTTACTTTAGAGCTAATATCTACTTGTAGGTGAATACTTACCATGCTTTTCTTTCTGGGTTTGAGTTATATAACTCAGGATGATTTTTTTTTTCTAGTGCCATCAATTTGCCTGCAAATAAGATGTATTTTTTAAACTTCTGATTAATATTCCATTATGTAAATGTACCACATTTCATTTATCCATACTTGGGTTGAGGGGCATATAGGTTGTTTCCAGTTTTGGCTGTTATAAATAAAGCACCTACTATGAACATAGCTGAACAAGTATCCTTGTGGTAAGAAGAGAATTCTTTTGGGTACATGCCCAAGAGTGGAAGAGCTGGGTCTTGAGGTAGATTGATTCCAAATGTTTTGAGAAAACACCATATTGATTTCAAAAATGACTGTATATGTGTGCACTCCCACCAGCAATGGAGGCATATTCTCCATGTTCCACATGTTTACCAACATGAGCTGTCACTTGTGCTTTTCATATTAGGCATTCTGACATGGGTAAGATAAAATCTCAAAGTAGTTTTGACTTTTATTTCCTTGGTGAACATTTCTTTAAGTCATTATTAGCCATTTGATATTCCTTTGTTTAAAATTCCCTGTTGTTATGTGTACATATATAAAAAAAAATGGTCAATGTCAGCTGTCTTCCTAGGACATTCACTTCTTTATTATTTTTGAGACAGGGTGTCTCATTGGACAGCAATTACCTGCCCCACTAGTTCAAGGGCAAAGAATAAGGGCCCATGCTGCAGTTCCAATGTATTTTTTCCTTTGTTCTTTTGGTAGCTGCCTGGCATCAAATCCCATGTCTCCATATTTGCACAGAAAGGACTTCACCTATTGAACTGTCTCCCCCCCCCCATTATTTTTTTTCTTATAAGGACAACATTTAATTAGGGCTGGCTTACAGGTTCAGAGTGTGAGTCCATTATCATCAAGGTGGGAACATGGCAGTATCCAGGCAGTCATGGTACAGGAGGAGTTCTACATCTTCATCTGAAGGCTGCTAGCAGAAGACTAGGTTCCAGGCAGCAACAATGAGGGCCTTAAGCCCACACCCACAGTGACACACCTACTCCAACAAGACCACACCTCTAATAGTGCCACGCCCTGGCCCAAGCATATACAAACATCACATGTATTAACTGAAAATAAAATACCTTGTTCGTTAAGTTCAAACAGCAAAGTACTCATAGCTAGAATCAAATCTATTAAACCATGAGATCACTTTAACCAGAAAAGGCGTAAGATTTGTAAAGCCAGTTCTTACTCGGCAAGAAATGCTCCCAACCTTGGATTTCTTTTAAAAAAAAAAAAAAATTAAATAATTCTAGGAAAAACAAGTTACAGGAATGACTGCACTGCCAAATACAAGTTCCAAGCGGAATCTCAGTTGTCCTAACCTAAAGAACCAAGCACCTTTCCATCCTAAAATCCGTCATTTAGCCATCTAAATCCAGTTCTGGTTAGCCTGGCCTCTAGAAGGCCACTCTTCGTACCGGTAGTGAGAGCAGCTAGTTCAATCTACAGCCTTGCTTTCTGGACTCTCATTTCTACACAACTTTCCTTGGTTGAGTGACACATGCATTTTACATTGTTCCCGTAAAACGTTAACGGAATTAGCTGTGCAGAGAACTGAGGTGAACCGTGCGCAAGACCTGAATTTGCCACTGGCCACATATGTGCCCTTGAGCAAGCGACTTAATTTCCCACAACCTCTCTCTTTTTTTTTTTTTTTTTTTTAATATTTAAAATGAGGAGAACATTACTCAAGAGGTTGCTAAGGATTATCTGAGGTACAACCAAATACTTGTTGACATTCTTCATTGTCTTGTTAGGGTTTTATGGCTGTGAAGAGACACCATGACCATGGCAGCTGTTATAAAGGAGAACATTTAATAAATGAAGGTTTACAGGTTCAGAGGGTCAGCACATTATCAGCTTGGCAGGAGCACGGCAGCATGCAGGTAGACATGGTGCTGGAGAAGGAGCTGAGTGTTCTACATCTTGACCCACAGGCAGCAGAAGGAGGCATGCACACTGGACATAGCTTGAGCCTATGAAACGTCAAAGCTGACCCCCACGGTGACATGTCTCCTCCAACAAGGCCACACCTATTAATAGTGCCATTCCCCATGGGCCAAGCATTCAAACTATGTTTCTATGAGGATCCTTCCTATTCAAACCACCACACACACCAATTAATTGGGATAATTTTTAAGTTTGCAGTTTTGTGTTGGGCTGCACTCACAGTCTTTCCTTGGCTGCATATAGCCCATGGGCTACAAGTTAGATACTATTCCCAAACAAAACAAAAAATAAAATGCCAGTAGTATGTTTTTTTTTTTTTTAAAAAAAAAGAAGCCTGAATAATCATAATATTTCTGTTACATTTATTCAAATAACATTAAAATCTAAAACTATTAAAACTCCAAAAATATTTTTAAACTTTTTAGATTTATTTATTTCACGGTGCATGGGTGTTTTGCCTGCATGTATTTAAGTATACCGTGTGCATGTCTGATGTTCCCAGAAGCCAAAAGTTTCAGATTCCCTGGAACTGGAGTCACAGATGGTTGTGAGCCCCCATATAGATGCTGAGAACTGAACACAAATACTCTGCAGCAGCAGCAAGTGCTCTTAATGGCTGAGCCCCAACTCCAAACTTTTTTGAAAACAAAAATAGCCATTCATCCCTTTATCATGAAAAGGTTTCTATTTTAAGAAAGTGTGCTTTATACATAAGCATTATAATTATAGCTGAACATACAACTTACTTTACAGTCAACATTAAATTTTTTAACAACAATTTAATAGCTCAAGTATTTCAGATAACTACAAAAATAATTATAGCTTTCAACATCCAGTTAGTTATAGTTATAAATGCAATTGATCTTAATTATTTGTATATTTTTTAGATCTACATACTGGCCTAGTCATTAACATTTCTTTCTGATCCTACAAACGATCTATCCAGCCATATCCTGAGAGGTGCATGTTCAAAACTACACAGATTGAGCTGGCCAAAGTACACATTCCAAGACAAGGTCAAATATGGCAAACCTGTTATTTTATTTTCAGGCACAATACCAGAAACATGTCTCATTTAGCAATATAAAGAATGACACATTTGTGTGTGTGTGTGTCTGTGTGTGTGGTTAGTTACTGAATTCTTGCTATTAAAAATTATCGTGTTGTGCTTAAAGCTGTCACACCATAAAAAAAAAGAAGGCCAAGGTATGCTTTCATAGTCCCAATTAGGAAAAATATGTGTATCCTACAAAGATATGTTCACACATGAGTTATGGTACTACGTTGGCTTTGAACTTAATTTTAATGAGCAAAGACCATATATTGAATAGATGTCTCTAAGCACAAACACATATTTTAAAGCTTATATATTGGTCAGCTGACAAATCTGCTGGGACAAGAGATACTTCAGAACCTGTCCTCATATTTTGCAAAGGAAAAATGATGTTCTGTTGGACAATTCAGTGTATAAGGCAGCTTTATAAAACATAAACTATAATTTGAATCACGTGTCAGACATAATGTCAAGATCTGCAGATCTACAAATTTAAAGTAATTTGGGGTGCTTAATATTGCCCGGTATGCCTCAGCCACTATATGGAACCATTGCTAATGTGACATTAGGTTTTTAGTATTCTGGAACCATGAATCAAAGTATGAAGAGAAGTGTGAAAACAGATAAAGCTGCAGACAAAAATACTTTTTATCAGACTGTAGCATGCATGGAGTGTCAATGGGAGGAACTGAGAAGCTAGCATCTTATCTTTGTCTTTACTAAGCATGTCTGCCCAAATCCTCTTCAGACTTAAAAACAAAGAGCATCACTGAACAATATAAAGGCATTGTTAAAATCCTCAATAATACTCCAAAATAGTCTGATGATGTAGGGGAAAGTTTGGAAATATGTTCCTAAGATTTGTAACATGTAAAGGACAAATCAAAATGACACAGAGATTCTACCTTACACCAATCAGAATGGCTATGATCAAAACCTAAGGTGACAGCACATGCTGGTGAGAATGTGGAGAAGAAGAACAACACTCCTTCATTGCTGGTGGGATTGCAGACTGGTAAAAACACTCTGGAAATCAATCTGGAGGTTCCTCAGAAAGTTGAAAATAGATCTACCTGAAGACCCTACTATACCACTTTTGGGTATATATACCAACGATGCCCCACTATGCCACAGAGGCACATGTTCCACTATGTTCACAGCAGCTTTAGAAGCTGAGAAGGAGGACGACTCCATAGGAGGACTAACAGTCTAAACTAACCTGGACCCCTGAGATCTCTGAGACACTGAGACACCAACCAGGCAACATACACTAGCTGGTCCAAGGTCCTGACACATATACAGCAGAGAGCTTCCTGCCCTGGCCTTAGTGAGAGAAGATGCACCTAAACCTGGAGATATTTGAGGTCCCAGGGAATGGGGAGGTCTTTTGCGGGTGGTGTGGGTGTGGTAGGGACAACCTCTTGGTTGAATACTTTATGCACATATCTCCCTCCAAACCTTAAAAATCCAAAGTAACATTATAAACATTGGAGACAGGGAGGAGAAATGGGATGAGGAACAGTTGGAGAATACACAGGGGATGATAACAACTGGACTATAAATGAAAGAAATAGTAATAATAATAATAATAATAATAATAATAATTGACATAAGTGCATATTTAAATAATTTTAAATGTATTTTAACCTTTAATATATAAAAATATTACAAATGAAAGAAAAACAAAAAAGAAGCAAACAATCCAACAGGAACAACAACTTTGATAATTGGACACAAAGACTATACAACTCAATGAATTTTAATACAGTTAGTTAAGCCATTTGGAACTGAAGGGACAGAAATTCTCATTGGATTTTATGCTTCCAATTACAAAGATACTGTATGCACATATCTCCCTCCAAACCTTAAAAATCCAAAGTAACATTATAAACAGATGAATAAAAAATATATTTTTATCCTCTTTCATAACTTGTGCTTGTTTCCTGAACACCAGTTGGTCTCCATCCCTCAGCCTCTCTTGTTCTTTTTCTACATGTTATTCTACACCCACATGTGTATTCCTTTTACAAATATACATATATATATATGTATATATATGCATATATACATACACATATAATTATATGTGTGTAAACATATTTTATATGCATACACATATAATTATATGTGTGAATATATTTTATATGCACACATATGTGTGCATATATTTTATATATAATATATATGTATTATTTATATGTATTCATTATATATACATATATACATGTTGCTGGCTAGATTATGCATAGTAGGAAAACATGCATATATTATATTATAAATTTTAAGTTCATCCACTTTCCTACAAATTTGGAGGTTATATTGTCCTTTTGAACTGAAAATTGTTCATATATATACATATATGTACCAATTTTCATCAGTCATTCATCTGTTGATAAACAGCTAGGTTGATTCTAGTATATTGCTACAGTGAACAAAACAACAATTAACGTGTTGTAACTATGTCTATTGTAGGGCATGGAGTTTTCTGGGTATATTCCCAGAAGTGCAATAGCAGAGTTGTACAGTAGTTCTCTTTTTAAATTTTTGAGAAATCTCCAAAGTGATTACCAACATTGGTGTATTAATTCCCAGCCCCCAAACAACTGTGCGTAAGGGTTCCTTTCTCTTCATATCCTCTCCAACATTTGTGGTCACATTTATTATAGCTGTTCATGAAGTCGTATCCTCAAATATTTTACTTCGCCTTTCCTTGTTTGCTAGGGATATTGAACAACTTTCAAAATAGTTATTGGGCATTTGTGTTTCTTTTTTTTTTTTCTATCAATTTTTGTTCATTTAAACTACATGTTCATTTCACTTTCTCATTTACTAATTGACTTAGTTTCTGCAATTCTTTGTAGAGTCTAGGTATTAGCCCCTGTCTGAAGTGTGTGTAATGGCAATAGTCTTCCATTCTGCATGCTGTCTATTTGCTCTGTTGAATGCAACCTGTGGAGGAGAGGTGAACTTCTTGTTGCTCTTGCTGTTTTTGACTGGGTGTTTACTTTTCATGTTGTCCCTTCTGAAGCAATAGGTGTTCTATTTATAAGTTCTTTGATACCGCAAGATTTCAAGGAGTATCCATTATGCCTTCTAGAAGTTTTAATTTTTATTAAGGTTTTGGATCCATTTTAAATAGATTTTTATACAAAAACAGGACTTGAATATAATTACAAGTAGATACGCAGTTTTGACAGCACAGTTTGTTGAATATATTCTCATTTTCCAGTGTAGTTTTTGCCCTCTTTTTACCAAAACTGAAGTAGAAACAGAATTGTCTCATTATTTCTAGGATATCTATTCTATTCCATTGATTTTCTTATGTATATGCCAGTATAAGACTGCCTTTAATGTCACCACTCTATAGTATAATTTGAAATTAAGTATTGTATCACCTACCACATTGTTCTTACTCCAGAGAATTTTTTTGACTATCTATGTGAAGTGGAAGTTTCTTGATATGTCAAGTGATGCAGACTCAGGTGGTGTTTTGCTAAGCCAAGACCCATCGTATGGCATGTGATGTTTAAAGAGAGTATAAATAGGACTCAACTGACAGTGACAGTGTGCTTGCATAGCTAGCCTTACAATGCTTACTTGGTCTCGTGTCTTCATGTTTGCTGATCTTCACTTTGTTGATAGAGGCAAGGCAGAGAACTTCTCCTGGTGTCTGGTCTGGTCCTGTTCAGTCCTGTTGATTCATGCCAATTTGGAGGAGGCCTGACCATTTCTTTTCTTTTCTTTTTATTTTTTACTTTTTATTATTTTAATTATATTTAATTTTTTTTTTTTACACTCTAGATTTTATCCCTCTTCCTGTCCACCATCTGACAGTTTCCCATTTCATACCTCCTCTCCAACCCCTGTCTCTACCTCCACAAGGATGTCCCCACCCCACCAAACCTTTAAACTCCCTGAGGCCTCTAGTCTCCTGACTGTTAAATGAATCTTCTCTGACTAAATTCTGATCCGACAGTCCTCTGCTGTATATGTATTGGGGGCCTCAGATCCACTGGTGTATGCTGACTGATTTGTCGTCCAGTGTCTGAGAGATCTCAGGGTTCCAGGTTGAGACTGCTGGTCCTCCTACAGGGTTGACCTCCTCCTGAGCTTCTTCCAGCTTTTCCCTAATTCAACCACAACAATATTGGGTGGGGTAAAAGGACTGAAGCCCTGAGGTCCAGCAGGAAAAAAAGGAAACAGGCAATTTCAGGAGATAGGAGGTGGGGGAGGAACTCTCCAGATTGTACCAGAGACCTGGGAGGTGAAAGACTCTCAGGAGTCAAAGGGAGGGAACTTAGATGAAATGCCTTACAGTGGGTAGAATTTGTAGAGTCCACCTCCAGCAGAAAGACAGAGCATCAGTGAGGGATGGGGGTTGCCATCTCACAATCAAAACTCTGACCTATAACTGGTCCTGTCTGAAAGAACTGTAGGGAAGGAAATAAAGTGCCTGAAGGTCCAGCAACAAGACTAAATTGGGATACAGATCAAGGGGATGCCCCATGGCCTGACACTATTATTGAGGCTATGAAGCACACACAAAAAGGGACCTATCATGACTGCCCTCTGAAAGACCCAACAAGCAGCTGAAAGAGTCAGATGCAGATATTTGCACCCAACCAATGGACCAAAGCCTGGCCATTTCTTCTGGATCATGCCACTACTGCTCATTTGTGTTTAGTACCCTGACATTACTGAATCAGACGGCTGGTATCCTAACAATTGGAGATTGGCATCGCCTCAAAGAACTCCTTCTAAACAGGTCCACAACCCCTTATCCTATTCACCATCTTTTCTCCCCTGTCTTTGGGTGGTAGACTAGAAGGGGGCTCAAAGCATTTAAGAATCCTTATTAAAAGTATGTTTTTAAAACTCTAAGCCTACATCTGTGGTTGTTTTTGGTTACATATAAATGTTTGTATTGCTTTTCTAAGCCTTGAAATATAATATCATTATTATGGCAGGTATTGTATTAAATCTAAGTATTAATTTTAGTAATTATCATTTCACAATATTAAGACTGCTAATCAAGGAGAATGGATTGTATTTCCATAGTCGAGTATCTTCTGTTATTTCCTTTTATGATATCTCGGACTGTCACTGTTG
This sequence comes from Arvicanthis niloticus, assembly GCF_011762505.2. NCBI lineage: Eukaryota > Metazoa > Chordata > Mammalia > Rodentia > Muridae > Arvicanthis > Arvicanthis niloticus. The sequence goes on along the minus strand of NW_023046057.1, from coordinate 9,908 downwards.
AGGTCATTCATTTCTTTGATTAAATACAATGCTAAATAGCTTCTATATTGAGCTTCTTTTGAGTAGAATATTCTAGCCTATTTTCTAAGACTATATTGACTTACAAATTGAGGGTTTTATATATATGTTACATATTCTATACATATGTATGTATATGTATACACAGTTCTGCAACTTTCCTGTTTTTATTAGGTAAAATAGTTTTTTTGACTCAATATGGCTTTATAAGTAAAGAACTATGTCATCTACAAATAGGGATAGTTTGACTTATTCCCTTTCTATTGTTATATGTTCTATGCCTTTCTCTTATCTAGTGGCTATAGCTAAGACTTCATGCACTATATCAATTATAAGAGATGATAATGCACACCCTTATCTCATTCCTTATTTTAGAGGAAATATTTTCAAACTCCCTATGTTTAGTGTAATCTTGGCTAGAGGTTTATTTTTTCTTATTATTATGAGCTATGACCCATATATTCCTAAAGTCTCTTGAACTTTTTATCATGAAGACATATTTGCCAAGCGCTTGTCTAATGTTAACTGAAATGAATATTTGGCTTCTGTCCTTGTGTATTTTGTACAGGTTTGTGTCTGCAGTACTCTCATTCATTATTTAAGATAATAGGTGAACATTAAAAGTGTAGGAAGCCACGGTTAGCGGTGATACATTCGCCATTCCAAGATGGTGTGGACATCGTGTCCTCCCCACTAGTAAACAACTAACTGCGCAGGTGCAAGAGGCAAAAGCGCACCAAAAGTCACTGCCCATCCCAGGGCATATTATGGGTAATGAGTGAACAGCCAATCAGAAGTGAACACGTCACTCTAGGGTGTATTTAAGCTGTGCCTCTTCCTGTGTTTCTGCCCTTCCGCAGTCTTCACTTCTGCTGATACAAGATTAAAGCCTCGCTGTGGTAACCACCCGAACACCGCCTCTCATGTCTCTCTTCCACGGGCGAAGGGGACTCGGGAGGCGCGCGGAACAGAAATGAATTTTAGAATCAAAGTATTATCAGGCATAAGACTGGTAATACCCACAGAATTCTGACAGTGTTCATTCTCAGCAATAAATCTCCCAGGTGGCCTTCGATCCCTGAAGTTGGGAGAAGATGGTGATTTCCTGGCTTTATAGTGGTGAAGAAGAGTTTAGAAACTCAGATTTGTTAGCTTCCTCTTTCTACTCTACACTCAGTCCCTCTGACCTGCATTGATGATGCTTGCTCCCTTCTGATGTTGGCTTCAACTTGCACTTCAAAATGATGTCTGGATTGCATTTTTCTAGACTGTATCAGTCTCCAGTAGAAATGGATTGTTGATTTGGCTGTTCCACCCACATACATGTCCATGCATTCTCTTCTTTCTGTCTTGTTTGCTTCTGTTTCTATTTTTCTCCGCTTATGGATCATATCTTTTATGTTTTAAAATACCTGAATTATTACAAAAAGCAAGGCTTATATGTTTTTTAATTAGTGGGTAATTTGTTTTATTTTGTTGTTTTTGTTATCAATTCATGAGAAATAAGTATTTCCAGTCTATGAGTTAATTTTGAAGTATGTTTTCAACTGTGATAGACTACTTCAAGAGGATCTCCATGTCTATGGCAAGTTAGCCCCATGACGAAACAGTGTCTTGGAAAGATTCAGTAACAAGTTCATTCCATGACTACTGAAAGCAGGAAGTATTCACCTCTGAACAACTTACTTTGGTGCTCAGACTAAAATTTAAGTGATACCTTCTTTGGGTCTCTAAATCACTTTTATTTTTTATTTTAAATTTAAATTATGTTATTTTTTTTACATTCCAGTAATTGCCCCCCTCAGCTCCCTCTCCTACTGTTCCTCATCCCATTCCTTCTCCTCCTTGCCTCCAAGAGATTGCTCTCCCTCACCATAAGGCGTCTCCCTTTCCTGGGGCCTCAAGACTCTTGAGGATTAAGTGCATCTTCTCCCACTAAGGCCAGACCAGGTAGATTTCTACTACATATGTGCCAGGGGCCACTGACCATACCATGTATGCTCCTGGTGACTCAGTCTTTATGAGTTCCCTGGGGTCTGGGTTAATTGAGACTGCTGGACTGCTGGTCTTCCTATGGTATCGCTCTGCCTTTCAGCTAATTCAACAAAGGGGTCCCTAACTTCAGTCCAATGGTTGAGTATAATTATCTGCTTCTGTCTCAGTCAGCTGATTGTAGAGGCTCTCTGAGGACAGCCACGCCAGACTCCTGGCTGTAAGCACATCATAGCATAGTAGTGTCAGGACTTGGTATATCCCCATAAAATAGATCCCAAGTTCGGACAGTCTTTAGACCACCTTTCCTTCAGGCTCTTCTCCATTTTTTCCTGAAGTTCTTTTAGACACAAACAATTCTGGGTCAGGAAGTTTGATTGTGGGTTAGTAATCCTGTCCCTCCATTTGAGGCTCTGTCTATCTACTGGAGGTGAAATGACCTTATCCAAATTCCTTTTCAATCTCTCAGTCTCTCAGTCTCTCAGTCTCTCAGTCTCTCTCTCTCCTTCTTCTGACTTTGACTTTTTGCACATAAAATTCCATTTTCCAAGGTTTACAAATTCAAACCCCATAGCCTCTTTATGCACTGGAAAATACCAGGCAGCAGGTTGAGTCTGTGGACCTAAGTCTTCATATGAATGCTGTCCTGACAGAGAGAAAAAAATCATAAATATTGATCATTTTTCTAATTGTCTGAGAAGGCAGGGTGCATTTACACCCTTACTCTGTAGTAGTTGGAAGAGGAACCTAAGCCCCATTTCTAATTGTAGAGTAAACCTTAATTTTCTTTAGAAATTGAATTTCAAGTCTCCATGGAACAATGAGGAAAATAACATTTGCTTTATGGTTATTAATCTCCCCCTGTGGTTTTTCTAGCTCCATATAAATGAAAGCTGACTTTGCCTTCCCACAGGGCTCCACTTCTGCCCCTTTCCCTAGAGTTACAGTGGCATTGCATGAGGATCAATCATCATACTACTGGATGGTTTCCAAAGCTCAAAAACTCAATTTTGAATGAGACACTAAAATACACATTGTACCTTTTTCTTGTATATTGTTTGTTCATTGCAGTGCCGCAGAAGGGAAAATTAAAATCATCAGATGAATATTTGAAAAGCTAGCCATGCCCTCCAGACCAAACCTTCTGTTTCAGAAGGACTGCACAAATCAAATCAAGTTTGTATAACTTAAACATAGGGCACACATGGAAATCTTTGTACTGTCCTTGGTGTCCTCTGAGTACATGAATATTGCCATTTTTATTTCAGAACTGTCTTTAAGTAGAATTTCCATAAAATAACTACAAAGGTCTGATATTAGAGATGGGTTAGACTTTTCCTGGGGACACTTGAACCATGTTCTATTTACTCTAGATAGACAACCAATGATAGACCAAAGTAAGGATTTTACCAATGTAATCATTGGGTTACATATAGGAGCATGGAGGAACATGTATGACTCACATGACTGCAGTTACCAAGGAAATGACATTATACTTCCCTAACATCATAGTTGCAAGCTGAAATGCTCATAGCAATGTATCCATGGCCATCACAAGAAGACATACCACAACATACTACAACATATCACAGGAGGGCAGCCATTGCAGAATTACCTTTGCAGTTGTTTCATCCTCAGAGAGTTCAGCTCAGTTGAATATCTCATCATACATCTTGGAGTCTTGTAGCCACTTCCCTCAAATTCATGCGTGACCATGATGGTCCTGGTCAATCACCAGTTGTTCTGTGAGACTTTCTCTATTCAAATATGAGGAAAAATCTACTCTCACTAGACAAGAAACCAATAGCAAACCAAAGTAATGGATTCATAGAAGTCCAATTTGGCAAACCAATGACTTTATTAGATTAGCTTACAGGAGTTTGGGTAAAATATTTTTAAGGGAACAAAAAAAAAAAATCTTCAAATCTAATATCACCAAGAGCTCTTCCCACCCCATAACAGGTTACTACTCTTGAAAGCAGTATCCCTGAAGATCTCTGAAGAACTTGCAAGAAGTTTGGCAGGCCATGTTTTTCTTTGTCTGGAGATACAGTAGTTTGATAACCCTGTGGAGTAGTCTTGTGAATATTTTGAGTTTGAGAAACTTCTTAAGACTTATATGAAACTTATTCCTTGGGTCATAAACCTGCTCCTCCCTCCAGGAGGGAAAATTTAAATTTAGGAGAGGTTTCCACATAGAGATTAGTGACCAAATAACTATATCATATACTGAGTGCTTTTAAGGGCCTTTTATATTTGAAATTTTTAAATGTTTTTTTAATAGAAAGTTTATTGCAGTAAATGTCTAATTGAGATTTTTTTATTTGAATAGTGAGAAACTCCTCTTTTCCTAGACAAATGAGGTAAGATATTTAGATCATGAAATTCTAGGTTGACAAAGAAATGATTTATCCACTGAAAAAAATCAAACAATGCCAAGATTACAGATGGGTCTTTTATTTGGTGATATCTCACCTAGGTAATTAAATGGTATAAGTTCATTAATGTATTTGTTCCACAGTGGGTACTTTCCTGTCTATTAAAAGTCTAGATTTTCAAGAAGCCTAATTCTTACAGAAATATAACAAAGAAGAAAAATCAATGATTTGGGAAAGCCAATAAAATTGACAAAAGCTATCATTTCATCAGCAAAAACAAAATCTAGCAAAAGTCTTCTCAGAGTGATTAAAACTTATCTTGAATGTGACTTCATGCATTTCACAGACGAAATGAAATCTTATAATGTCCTAAGTAAGAGCAATGCAATCAGCATCCCCATAGATACCCATTTTCAGGTTTTATACATTGTATCTCAGGCATGTGCTTTTGATTGAAAACAGGCACTGGAAGTGTCAGAAGAAATGCTTTACAATTACACTTTTGAGTTGATATAAAAAGATCAAAAGAGATGTCCACTTAAGAAAGTAAAGTTATATTATATTCTGTGAAATAATATGCAGTGAGAAAAGAGAAATGTATACAAACTCAACATAAATAGACAGACATATTCTCTGGCCAGAGACTCTTCAATTATCTCCTAGACTGCATTTAGATGAAGAATTATGTTGGGAAAACCAACTGAATTTATGTATTGTATTACTTCATACAACTTCATAAGGAAAATATAAGAAAATTGTGCTTTCTATTTTTGTTTTTCTCCAAATAATATGTCTTTATCTCCAAGTTGAGACAGATACCAGAAGTAAATCCAAGAAAGAAAAACATAATGAGTACAAACTAATTTACAATTAAAGAAAGATCTTCAGGATTGAGTTAAAATATCTTGGTGTTAAGCACTGTATTGTTCATGAGTTAGTCATTCAGTAAGCTTCATTCAGGTTGCTTCCTGGGTTGTTCATAAAAATGATATTCTGTGTTAATGACATGTACCTCCCTCTGACTTTGATAGTCTTTAACCATCTGGTTGTTTTACTTCTCTCCTTTCTAAAGTATAGAGTAACACGTACATTTCAAGTTGCATTCATTTCACAGAGTTCATATTTTGGCAATGGATTCCGGAGGTACCAAAGATCTTAAGTTAAGAATAATTAACCTGTAAGAAGAATGGTTTGCTACTATAGATTAATGCGAATTGTCAATCAAGTCTATTATACAAGCTATCAAGTATAAAGCATTTAGAATAGTTTGTTCCCTAATAATTGTTCAATGAGTGGGAGATAATTTTTAAATCTGAAGTGATATTGAGCGTCTCATCTTCTGCAGTTTCTCGAATGTTACTCTAATGATAACTAATATTTCTTTTTTAGTAAATGAGACAAGTGTTCAATTAAATTCTATTATTTAACCTGTTCTATAGATGCTTTAAAGCTCGATGATTTACAGCAAAGTTGCATATATTGAAGGTATCTTCCTCACTGCTGGTGGTACTTCTGCTCTAATGTGTTTGTCACTCATGAACAGTGACGTTCTCCATCACTTTGCTACCAGTAAAGACACGGCAGGGCTAACGCTCAGCTCTAGTTCTAGAATCAAGCCTCTCCTTCTCTTGGATGTGCCATTGTTAGATAATTTTATCCAACCTTCTAAAACTCAATCTGGATTGGTTCACTTATATTCTTCAGGTAGACATATATGTCTTATTGAGAAAAACTCTTTGAATCATCCAAGTTCAACATTCAAACCTGGAAAGGGGAAAACTCCAGTCAAGTAAATATCATACATTTTTCTTGTATGTGTTTGCCAAGTGATGCTTTTCATAAAGTCACAAAATACATAAATTACCATAAATTTTCTTTGTCAAATGAACTCTTCTCCCTATCTAAGCCCACTGTAAAGGCTCAGAACTCACAATTGTAATATATTTAGTCCCTGAGCATATTTGAGAGGTAATATATTTTATGAATTAAAGGATTACTTATACCTTTCTCTTGCCTTATTATGGTTCAATTCAAAAGTGTTATAGTTAAAATATTTTAGTTAGATTTTAAGTTGTCCCTCTATGTTTAGAATCTGAAGAGCTGATTAATATTGTTGGTTTCTTTAAAACTCAGGAAGCATTTTTGTAGAGTGGGAAGGTGGTTGGCAAGCAATGGATTGGGGCCGGGTATTACCTGGTATCCTTTTGCAGGTAGTGTGCAGAAAAGCTGAAAGAGTTGTGGTACTAAAAAATGGAGATGAGGATTGGGGCCGGGTATTACCTGGTATCCTTTTGCAGGTATGTGCAGAAAAGCTGAAAGAGTTGTGGTACTAAAAAATGGGGATGAGGTGTAGTTTACTGTTTTAAATAGGGAAAAGAATTTAAAGAAATTTTCAATATCCTTAGTCACAAGAGAAATGCAAATGAACAACTCCAAGATTCCATCTTGCATCTATCAGAATGGATAAGATCCAAAAGTCAAGTCTCTCCTCATACTTCAGAGGATGTGGAGGAAGGAGAACACTCCCTCATTGCTGGTAGAAGTGAAAGCTTGCATAACCACATTGAAAATCAATTTGATGTTTTCTCAGAATATTGAGAATAGCTTGACCTCACAGTCCAGCTATATAACTCCTGGGCATATACAAAAAGGGCACTATATCTTACCACAAGGATATTTGCTCAACTATGTTCACAGAAGCTTTATTCATAATAGCCAGAAACTGGTAACAAATTAGATGTTCCTCAACAGAAGTATGAATAAGGAAAATGTGGTACATTTACACAGAGGAGTATTACTCAGATATTTAAAAAAAAATGATATCGCCGGGCAGTGGTGGCGCATGCCTTTCATCCCAGCACTTGGGAGGCAGAGGCAGGTGTATTTCTGAGTTCGAGGCCAGCCTGGTCTACAGGGTAAGTTCCAGGACAGCCAGGGCTACACAGAGAAACCCTGTCTCAAAAAAACAAAAACAAAACAAAAAAAAATGATATCACAAAAGTTGTAGGCAAAAGGATGGAACTAGAAAAAAATTCCTGAGAGAAGTAACTAAGACTCAGAAAGACAAACATGGTATATTCTCACTTATAAGTAGACATTAGCTCTAACATACCACAAAGACACTTGTTCACGTATGTTCGTAGCCACTTTATTCACAATAGCCTGAAACTGGAAACAATATAGATGTCCCTCAACAGAAGAATGAATATAAAAATTTCAGAAAAATTATACAATGGAGTATTACCTGGCTACTACAAGTAAGGGCATTGTGAAATTTGTAGGCAAGTGGATGGAACCAGAAAAGATCATCCTGAGTGAGGTAACTTAGACCCAGTAAGACAAAACCGTATAAGTACTCAGGTATATGTAGATAGTAACCATAAAGTATAGGATAATCATGCTATAAACCACAGACCCAAGAAAGCTAAGTAACAAAGAAGGCTCAAGGGGGTATGCTTGAATCTCACTGAAAAAAAAATAGAATAAATATAGGGGATGGATTCATGGAGGGAACTGGGTGGGAGAAGGGGTGTGGATGCGAATGAGGGGTTTAGGAGGGGAAAGGACAGAGGGAGAGAGCACTGGGCCAGATAATCAGAATGTGGAGAAGGGTGTCTCCAGGAAAGCTAGAAACCTAGGACAATAGAAACTCTCAGGACTCTATGAGGGTAACCTTAGCTAAGGCTCCTAGCAATAGGGGATATGGAACCTGAACCAGCCATCTCCAGTAACCAGACATGGCATGAGGAATCAGAACACCAATCCAGCCACAAAATCTTCAACCCACAATTTTTCTGCCAACAACATGTACAGGAGTAAAGACTGAAGGAATTACTAACTAATGACTGGTTCAGTTTGAGACTCATGCCATGAGAGAAAGTCCATCCCAGACACTATTAATGATATGCTGCTATACTTGCAAACAGCAGTCTAGCATAACTATCATCAGAGAGGCTTCACACAGCAAATGATGGAAACAGATACAGAGACCCACAACCACACTCTAGGCAGAGATTGAGGAATTCTGTGGAAGAGGAGAGAAAGGATTGAAAGAGCCACAGCGACCAAGGACACCACAAGAAAGCCTACAGAACTAACTAACCTGGGTTAACAGGGGCTAATGATACTGAGCAGCCAAGCAAAGATCATCCCATGCAAGGGATGGACCTAAGCCAGATATTTTATACACATAAACACATATGTAAGAGATGTATACATACATATGTAAGAGATGTATACATATGTATATATACACATGTAAGAGATGTATACATATGTATATATACATATGTAAGAGATGTACAACTTGGTTTTATGCGAGACTCTAACATGGTTCTTTTGCTTGCCTTTGGGATTCTTTTCCCTAACTGGGCTTCCCTGTTGAACCTCAAAAGGAGAAAATGCAGCTATTCTTACTGCAACTTGATACACCAAGGGTGGATAATATCCATTGGAAGCTTCCACTTTTCTGAGGAGAAAAAGATGACAACAGGATACAGCAGGGGTGGATGGGTATAAGGGGCGAGGGACTGTGATTAGAGGAGGGAAGGACACTGCAATGAAGGTGTAAATAAATAAATTAATAATAATAAAATAAATAAAAGCAAAAAAGTGGTTTTTTAAAAACTTGTCTAAAATTCATCACTTCAAATAATTCCTTTTCAGATTAAAAGCTTTCTGAGTCTTAAAAATTTAAAAAAAAATAAACACAAAAGGGAAACCATACTTGTTCATATGTTAGCATTTGAAATTTAAGAAAATAAAGTTAAAGAAACATAATTTTAATCCCACTAAGTTTCTGACCCAGAGATGAAACCAAAGTATTGATGGAAAGAAACTTAATCCTCCATTATATCAATGGGATGTCCAGAGATATGAAAAGTTAGGTTGGACGGATTTAAAGTATTGAGAAAGGATAGAAGCTCTATGTGATGCACACACAACAAAAAAATGTATTTAGGGATTTTCAGCTTTTATTTTTGTCCTTACTGGTACAACAACATCACTGAAGTGGCTCTTTCATCCTTCTCCCTCCTACTTCTCAAAATACATCTACAATTTCATCTGCAGAGCAGGATAACCTATTATCAAGTTTGGGTATTCCAGCAGACATTGCATTTTATAATAGTCACAGGAGCAGATTTTTTTTCTGTGAATAGTTAAATGGGATCAAATGACTTAAGATATCAAAAATATGATGAGAATTCTAGGAAAAAAATGTGTATTTGAAATATGGGGATAGATAAGAAAGAGTCATAAAAGAACACAATGAAAACTACTCCTGTGGCCTTGTACAATGCATAAATTGTAGAAATGTTCACACCACCAGGAAGTCCTAGAATACTGAAGCCTGTGGATCCTAGCCATGGGTGGCACCCTGAGTTATGCACTGGTTGGCAACTGGTGCTAACCAGAGATGGACTATGAAATTGGAGCACAAGTGTAATAGTTACTACTCTCAAAACTTTGCATACTTCTGTGGCTTTTTTGGGGGTTGGTAAATTTTCCTAAAGAGCTACT
>NW_023046056.1:0-78239 GCF_011762505.2 Arvicanthis niloticus | reverse complement strand
AATAGTTTTTTATATAACAGCAGCATACTTGACCTTTTAAATGTCAGAAATAATATTTAATATTAATATGCTCCTCAGCCACTTTAAACACTCAGGTAATATTTAATATTAAAAATAATAATCTTGATATTTGTGCTCAAAATGTCATCATATATTGCTTGAAGGATGATTCAATGTCTCTCTAATTTGATGATTTCAAATATTTCTTCAATAAAGTGGTTGAGAAATTGAAATAGATAAAACAATGTATTTTGTAGAACTCCAATGTGATCTATTTGAGACACAGTAAAAGGCTACATTGAGTTCATTTTTATTGTCCAGCAAACATTGGTTTAGAAACACAAATAACTGAGAAGAAATAATTGTGAGAAGAAAAAGGTACATTTTGATGTTGCTTCAGCCTCTGAACAAAAAATTTCAAATAAGTACTTTGTGAAAAATTACTCATCTGATATTTTAAATTATTTCTGCTTTGATATCAATGCTATATCTTGTGCTTCTTCATTAAATATTGTTTTTAATTTTATTAATTATTTTATTTATTTATATTCCAAATGTTGCCTCCCTTCTTGTTGCCCCCTCCACAGGTTCTTCACCCCATCTTCCCTCTCTTTGCTTCTGAAAGGGTGTTTCCCCCTACCCAGCTGCTTTCATTTTACTACTCTAGCAGCCCCCATCCCTGGAGCATCAAGTTTTTACAGGATTAAATGTATCTTTTTCCACTGAGGCCAGACAAGGCAGTTATTATAAACCTAAGCAACACAAGTTAAAATGTTTTCACTTAATACAATAATATTTTGCAGGATATAAGATTTTACGTAATTGTGAGATCTTAAATTTATTTATTTCACAATATGTTTCACTATTTTGCCTCTATGCATGTATACCTACCACATAGATACATACATACATGGTCTGGTACCACTGGGAGCCAGAAGTGGGTGTTATATATCATTGAGTGGAAGTATCTGTGGTTGTTGGTCACCAGGTCCTTTGAAAGAGAACAGATGCTTGTAAGTACTGAGATAACACTCCAGCACCTCACTAAATCATTTCTACAACATTGTTGGAAAAGATTTTCTCATACACTTGATGCATAAACTTCTGTTATTTTTTTTATCCTTTTTTTCTCTGTTTTTTAAGAAATGAACTTTGCCAAAAGGACGGACTGGGTATTAGGACTATCTTGTACCTCACTGGTACAAATTGGCATAATTATGCTCTAATTGTATTTTGAGAGAAAAGTTTCATTTTAACAGGAAGGGTGATGTGTAGGAGGAGCTAAGGTAGGAGGAGTACTGAGAGGAAGAAAAGGAGTAAGAAGAGGAGAAGAAGAAGGAGAGGAGAAGCTAGGTGATGAAAGAGAGAAAGAGGGGGGAGACAGGGAGGCAGATATTCATGTATCTCCACCAGTCAAAGATAGTTGTTATATCTAAGTAGGTCAGTGGGTTACACCTCTGATTGAACAATTCCAAATTTATAAAGCCTATGATTAACATTCTTTTTAAAAAATGTATAAATGCAAAAAGGAAAAGGGGGCATGGGATATGGGTTTCCTAAGGGGGGGGGGGAAATGGGCATAGGGGATGCCATCTGAAGTGTAAATAAAATATCTAATAAAAAAAAAAAAGAAAAGAAATGAACTTTGCGTTGTCCTGGATACTATGATAAATATAAACACCAGGCAGCGTCTATTTAACATTTAAAGATTTCTTTTAATAAACTTTGAATAGGTATATTACCTATGCTCGTTCTAAAAATATTTTTGAAAAAGTGAATAGATTCATGATCAGCACTTACTATAAAGTTTGATACGTTATTAATGTTCTACAAGGGGAAGACACATAATAAAATTTTGACAATGTTTGGATAACTTGTGAGAATTCATCAAAATGACAGGGAGGTGGAGATTTGCAAATAGTCCTCACAAGATAGTGACTGTATGATTCAGAAAACAGTATATTTATTTCCGTTCCAGTAAAACAAGAAGGATATGGAATGTTTTACAGAAGAAAAGAAGGTCTCACTCATTATTTGACTGTCATGTGTTTATAATGTGGCTTCACTTTCCTACCTAGAAAATGCCATGCCAGTGATGAGAGTGGTGGTAAATGGTAAAGTCTGAAGTTTTACATAGAAATGTAAATGGTTTAAGTAACTGTGTCAGAAATTTGAAAAAATACACTGTCCATACAGTAGCATAGTCTGGACAGATACTGTTTTCTCTAGTATTTTTAAAGTCCAGGTTTAACAGTGAGTATTAATGAAATTGTGAGTCTCAAGGATCAATGAAACCCAAATATTACTGAATTATGATCATTTATGTTGAACCCCGAGACTTTGACAAAATCAATATGGACATCTAATCATGTTATGCATGAAAATAATGAGAAGGAGTTGTACCAATGGTTTGTTGTTGTTGTTGTTGTTGTTAGTATCAGGCTCCGAACCCAGTAACATTACATCTAGGTGACCCCCACATCTTTGCCAAGGCAACCACCATACACTCCCAGAATCCACCTGGCTACCTCACCTTTACCTGGGAGATACTATGTCACAGCCCATATAAAACAGGCAGAACACCCTGAACCTCTCTTTCTTCTTCCGTTTTCTTCCGTCTTCTTCTGTCTTCTTCCCCCCACCTTTGCCCTATATCCTGAATAAACTCCCCCACCATGGAACTGTTTGGTCTGGAGTGGTCTGTTGTAAACTGCGTGTGGTTTGTCCAACAGTTGTGTTTGAGGGTTTTTCAGATACTCCATTAGTTTTACATTTCTGTCCCAATTTGAAACGATTAAATGGAATAATTTAAAACATAATAAAATACAAGAAAAATTTAAAATGGAATTCAAGAACTTTACAGAATATATTTCAAAATTGGCAACAAAATGTATTTATAGTTGAGACTGCCATATTTATGTCAAAACTGTACATTTTAACTGTAAGTTTCTGAAAGTGGTTTCAAATATGTCACTAACTATGTATCTATGAAATCGTGGCATAGTGTCCCAAAAATAATTGTAGTTTGTAAATGCTAGGAAGCTCAGAAATTAAACAAAAATCCTCAGAATAATATATTTATAAAATACAGCAGAAAGGAAACTTTTACTTTCTGAATTATAAGCAATCATAATAATTTGTGGAGTTGTGTCCCTAAGAAAAGTGTGGTAATAGGATTCTTATGGTGTTCCTACTGAGATCTTCATGCATAACATGAATATCCAGAATCTTTTGTTAAATCTTTGACATCCCCCTTATCCTCCAAATTTTCTTTAATTTACAAACTTAATCCCCACTCCTTGTTCTTTAGTTATGGAAAAAAATTGTTTCATTTCTTGCTAGGAACCTAATTCCACAAATAAAAGGAAGAGAAATATAGAAATGTTTACAGTGTAATAGCAAAATTTGAGTCTAAAACATTACAAACATTTCTCAACATGTTGTTGAGTTTAAAGAACAGTTTTAACAGGTATCAGGTTGTTCATTAAAATATAATTCCAGGATATAACCCATTCAGTTTCTTTTCTGCTTACCTCCCACCTCTCATCCCTCACTACTCTCAAATTCAGGTCTTCTTTTAGTTAACTATTAATATTATTTATACCTGCATTGCTACAGATAAGCTCAATTGCCCAGTCATGCTGTGACTTATGAAGGCAAACAACTGTTTTAACTTCAAGACCAATCTACAAGTTGTAAAAAACTATGTCATTGCTCTCTTTTCATTCACAAAATGAAATGTTTTGAAACATTTATTTTGCATGAACAAGAGTGATTTTTTTTTTATTGTTGCTTTAACAAAACATGACTAGTAACTTTTTCTCTACATTAAAGTTGTTTCTTGCTTGTGTGGAAATTATATTTCAGTTGTTATTTTTTTTTTTTCAGTTCTCAGTAGGAACACCCATAAGAACGCTATTACCACAACTTTTCTTTAATGAAAATATAAGTACAGATTCAAGACACCAATAAAATGATATCATTCAGAAGGAAAAAAGAAATTATCTAAGAGTATGCCAAGATATTCTAAATCAAGTTGTATAAATTAAAGTTGAGCATCACAAGCTATTCTATATGAATTCAGAAAAATAATATATAAACATTGTTGACTTAACAAGAATAATTTTTTAGTGGAAAGATAATGATCTATCTTCAAATGTACATGATCTTAAGGCAACTGTTCTTATGATAAGGTAAAAGATAAATTACCAATTAAATATCAGAGGGAGATTATTATTACATTTCAAATGAGTGCTTCCTCTCATAAATTCATTTCTAACTTGGCAAGTCACTTAATCAGACCATAATGTGCTTCATTATGTGGAAATGCTATTTAATTATAGTGATTCAGAATCTCTGAAAGGAATATTTTCCTTAGAGAAAAACCATGTGTAATGAGCTATCTGAACAATCACTTTCTGTCTACCAGGATGAGGATTTTAAATGATCCTCAGGATTAACAGAACTGAACAAACTGAATAATTTATTGTATGTGAAAATATTGGTCAATTTTTAATACTCTGGAAGCATTTGTTTGATGCTTCTCTTACCACACACACAAACACACACACACCTTATTCTCTATCACCCTGCATAATGTCAGCACAGCAACAATGCCCTTTCATACCTTCCCTGCCTAATGAAAGCTAAATAAATAATATATCAGCTTTTCTAGACTTGATAGATTGTGATTTGGAAATGTTTTCTCTTTTTCCTAAGGGTCTAGGGTCTAGGGTATCTGACAGTGAACTTGGCTACTCTTGAAGATAGCCAAGGAGAAATTGGGTCAGCACGTGGAAGACTTGGTCTTGAGAGATATTTAGGATTGCACTTTTTATAATAAAACCATTACCTATCTCAAGTCTAAGTTCTTTTGTAATAGTAGCTGAAGTGCCTGAGTTTTTCTGATGCCAGAAACTGTATCACCTTAAAGTTAAAAGGATTTAGTGCTTCTTTCTCTAGTGGGTCAGTCAGAAGCCTCTCTGGATAAGCTGGTTAACTCTTTGTGAACCAGAGGGGAAGGCGAGGAAAAGAATTAAGATGTTTTACACAGGCAAATATGCATAGAACCATATACATTCAAACATTTCTACATCCGTATTCTGGCCTGGCACAATGGTCTGTCATAATCAACACATATACCTACACGCATACATGTAGACAGACATATATATTTGGATGGATGTATGGATGGATGAATGGATAGAAGGATGGATGGATGGATAGATGGATGGATGGGGTAGAACTTTCCAAGCCAAACCATTTAAACAACAATTTTACAAATTTGGGAAGAAATTTTATATCTTCTTAGACAAAAATTACTTCAGAATCTAACAAATAGAGATCTGGATGCTCTCAGCCACCCATTGGACTGAGCTCGGGGTCTCCAATGGAGAAGTTAGAGAAAGGACTGAAGGAGCTGAAGGGGTTTGCAACCCCATAGGAAGAACAATATCAACTAACCAGACTCCCCAGAGTTCCCAGAGACTAAACCACCAACCAAAGAGTACACATAGAGGGACCCCTGGCTCCAGTTACATATGTAGCAGAGGATGGCCTTATTTTGCATCAATGGGAGGAGAAGCCCTTGATCCTGTGAAGGCTTGATTTTCCAGTGTAAGGCAATGTCAGGGTCATGAGATGGGAGTGTGTGGGTGGCTGGAGGAGCACCATCTTAGAAGCAGGGGAAGAGTGTATGGGATACAGATTGCTGGGGAGTAAGCTGGAAAAGGGAATAATATTTGGAATATAAATAAATAAAATATCCAATAAAAAATTACTTCAGAAATATAATGTGATATAGAATAGGATTTATAGAAGGATATTGATATTAATTTCAAAGTAGTGTTTCATTATGATATTTTCATTATAATTTCAAAGCAATAGTATTTTTTAAGGTCTTGACTTACCATAATGCATACCTGTGATTTTTTTTCCTGGACCTAAGTGATTTACTTGAACACAATTTTGTCTCATATCTATTTTTCTTTTTAGTATAAATATAAAAGGTCATTGTATTTCTTGTTATGTAACCTTTATTACTATTATGAGGAGTGGGCACATTCTGTTTTTGATTCTAACTTCATTACATATTTCTAGCAAGGCAACTGAGACCATCTCTAAAAACTTTTTTTTTCTAGAATTATTTGAATCAAATCAGGAATTCCATAACAATCATTATCTATTTGTCTATATGGCATCACTATAAGATAGTATATCTTTGTTGGTCTGCAGAAATGTCCTCAAAAGTTGGGTCAATACCTAGTGTTTTTTTATATGTTTAATAATAACAGGAAACGCATATTAATAGTAGGAATCTTTCCTCAAATGTAATTTCCTCAACCTTGCCTAAAGAAGCAAACTTGTCTTAGCTTTACAGTCCATGGCAGAACCATCTGAGAAAGATCACCTGCTAGTTTTAGCTTCTCCCAGATGGCTCTTGGCAGAAAAAGTTTCAAGAGTAGGAAAAAGTGTCCGTGAACCACTAATTCTTATAGCCAGAACTCTGTTAAAATTATTAACTAATACCTTTAATGTGTATGCAAAGGACCTGGTGCATCTCATGAAGGCCCTATGATTGCTGCTTTAGTCCCTGTGAGCTCATATGTGCTTGGCTCCATTAATTCCTGGTATCCTCCATCCCTCTGACTCTGATAATCATTCTGCTTTCTCTTCAATGGAGTTCCCAGAGTTCTGAGTGAAGGGATTTGATACAGACCTCCAATGTAAAGTCTCTTTTCACATAACGTCTGGTTGTAGATTTCTGTGTCTGTCCTCATCTGTTGCTGGAGCAAACTTCTCTGATGATTGGATAAGAAACTGATGTATGTGGATAGCAGAATACCATTAGAGATCATTTTATTGATTTTTTCCCCAGTTCTGTTTGGTTTTACCTTAGCTTCTGGGCTATCTAGTTCAGTATTTTGTTGTCACCAAAAAGTTATCTATAAATAACAACACTTTGAATTTTTCCATTTCAGTTTGTATACCCTTAATATCCTTCAGATGACTCTAAGTAAAGTTTCAAGTACCATATTGAACAAATATTGAAAGACTAGACAACCTTGTTTTTTCCTCTGTTTTTATAGTAGGATCTCTTTGAATTCCTCCCCATTAAGTTTGACTTTCATTATAGGCTTGCTGTAAACTGCCTTTATAAGACATAGGTATGTCCTTTGGATCCCTAATCTCTGCAGGAGTTTTTTATGAAGGATTTTGGAATTTGTCCAAGAACCTTTCTGTATCTAAAAGTGCAGATGATTATGCATTTTTAATTTTCAGTTTTATTTATATAGTGGGTTACATTTATTGATTTTTATGTATTAAGTCATATCTGTATCTCTTGGTAAAGCCTACTCATGATGATGAATAATATTTTGTTGAGATCTTAGATTATTTTCTACAAGAACATCATTTAGTATTTTTTCCATCAAATTTCGTGAGAAAAATTGCTCTGTTATTTTTCTTTGTTGAGTCTTTATGCGGTTTGGGTATCAGGACAGTTGTGGCTTCATAAAGTGACTTATATATATATAGTTGGTGGAATAATTTGAAGAGTATGGGTGTTAACTTTGAAAGTCTGGTTTAATCTTGGACTGAATATAAATGGCCCTGAGCGTCTTTTAGTTGGAAATCTTTTGATAACAGCTTCTATTTCACTAGGTGGTATAGGTCTAGGTTAACTGTTTATTTGATCTTTATTTATCTTTGGTAAGTGCTACCTATCTGTAAAATTGACCAGATATTTAGATTTTCTAATTTGGTCAAATAGAGATTTTTGAAATATGTCCATATGATTATCTGAATTCTCTGTTTTTATGTCCAAACATTTTCCTTTCTAATTTTGCTAATCTGTGTATTCTTTTTGCCTTTTAAGTACTTTAAATAGGGGATTTTCTAATTTGTAGGTTTTCTCAAAGAACGAACTTTTTGTTTATTTTGTATTTCTCTCGTTATTTCTATTTCATTGATTTTATCCCCTAGGTTTATAATTTTTTACCATCTACTTCTCCTCACTGTGCTTATTTCTGTTTGTTGTTGAGCTTCCAGATGTGGTGTTAAGTTGCTGATATAGATCTCTTCATAATCCTTTTTTTCTTAAACATCATTTCATTTGTTTACATTTCCAATGATATCCTACTTCCTGGTTTTTCTTTGATAAACGCACCATCCCTTCCCCGCTCCCTCTTCTCCTTTGCCTAGATGAGGGTGCTCAGCTGCCCACACACCCACTCCTGACTCACTAATGCAGCATCCCCTATGCTGGAGCATCAAGAAGCCACTTAATGATGCAAACTTTCCTTTCAGCACCACTATCATAGTGTCTCATAAGTTTGGCTATGCTGTGTCGTCATGTTCAGAGAATTCTAGAAAATCTTAATTCATTTTTTTATACCTGTCGACTCATTTTTTTATTCAGTATTGCAGTGGTCAGATTTCATGAGTTTGTAGGCTTTCTGATGTTATTCATATCTATCATTAATCTGTATGGGTCTAATAGGATGCAGGGAGTTATTTCAAATTCCTGGTATCTGGTGATACTTGTATATTTTCTTGGTATATTTTCAATTTTGGAGAAAGTTTCATTTGTTTGGGTAAAATATTCTGTAAAAATATATAAGAATCATTAGGTGGATTATGTCTGATAGCTTCAATATTGCTCTGTATTATTTTCTATCTGGATGGCCTTTCATTGGTAAGAGTATTGTAGTCTCCCACTATCACTTTCTGGTGGTCAATATATCATTTAAACTGTAGTAGTGTTTGTTTTACAAGAGTGAATGCCCTTGTATTTGGAACACAGATGTTACTCATTAAATTGTCATCTTGTTGGATTTTTCCTTTGATGAGTCTGGAGTATCCTTCCTGATCTCTTTTGATTATTTTTTGCTTGGAATGTTTTTTTATTTGATAGTAACTCACATGTACCACCTTATTTCTTAGGTCTCTCTGCTTTATCCTGAGGTGATATGTATCTTTAATATTGACATATGATTCTTGGTATCAGTAGAATTACAGTTTTTTCTTTTACATCCATTCTGTTAGTCAATATCTTTTTTTATTGCAGAAACTGAGACCACTGATATTGAGAGATATAAATAACAGTGATTGTTAACTCCTGTTATATTGTTGGTGGTGGTGGTCGTTTTTGTGGTGGTAGTGGTGGTGGTATTGGTGTGTGTGTGTGTGTGTGTGTGTGTGTGTGTGTTTCCCTTCAATTGAGCAATCTAGGATGAAATTATATATTTCCTTTTATTTCAGGAGTGTAGCTTAACAACCTTAGGTTACAATGATCATTCTAGCACCTTCTGCTGGGCTAAATTTGTAGAAAGATTTCCATCAATTGTTTGTGCTTTCCTGGAGTTCTTTAAATGTTTTATTCATTTTCCCCATTATGTTTGTTTGTTTTCCTGGATTTCACTAAGAGATTCATTTATTTCCTCAAGTTTCTTTCTGTTTACTTCGATTACTTTTAAGGCAGTAGTTCTCAATAGGTGGATTGTAACATTTTGGGGGGTCACATAACAGATATCCTACATATCAGATATTTGTATCACTTTTTTTAACAGTAGCAAAATTGAAGTTAGGAAGTAGCAATGAAATAATTTTATGACTTTAGGTCACTACAACTTGAAGAACTATATTAAAGTGTTTAATATTAGGAAGGTTAAGAACTTTTCTTGAAATTATTTAATCATTTCCTCCTTAAGTACCTCTATCGTCTTTCTATAGTTGGGTTTCTACTTATGTTTCAGCTATGTTAGAATATTTGAGGCCTATTGTGGTTGGATAGGTCAGCTCTAAAAAAGACATATTGTGTTGGCTGTCATTCAGTTGTGTTTTTAGGTCGCATCTAAGTATCTGAGTTTGGGAAAAATATAGGTGTAGATATGGCTATCTAAATCTGTCTTTGTTAAGTGGATGTTTTGCTCCTTGCTTTCTGTTTCCTCCCAAAAAGTGTAATGGTTGCATGTTGCCTGTTTTCCTCAACTGCTCTATAGGTGTGTTCACAGGAAATGACTGCTGGTGTTGGAGACTAGAATAGGTGGAACTGGGGTAAGAAAGGATGGAAGAGAAGATTTTTGTGATCCCTTGGTAATGGGGTCAGAGAGGTAAGGGATATTTCCCACTACAGTGCTTGAGCTTAAACGGGAGTAAAAGTGTGGGTCACCTTCAGCCTACTCGTGGCCCTGGGTGGAACTGCTCTTGGGTTAGCACTGGGTGTTTGCAGGGGTTGCAATCTGATATAAAGCAAGAAAAGGGGAGAGGAGGAAGGTTAGAAGGGAGAAAATCTAATGGCATATCAGAGAAGGATGTGGGAAGCGACCCGCCTATGATATTCTGCTGCAGAACTGGAGATGAGACTGGAGGATTGGAACTTGGAGAACAAAGATAGAGATGGTTTGTGAACAGCCTACCTGAATTTCTGGCTGACACGAATGTTGATTAGCAAGGAGTGTTCCCTGGATTTGGTGGCTGAGAAACTGGCAAATGGGGATGTGGCTGAGGTTTCAAAGAGAAGATCAGTGGGATCTACAGAAGATGGGAGCTCTAGTGGGGGAGGGGTTAGAGGTGAAGGCTACTGATAGAGTTCTAATGAAGAGCTGAGGTTGAGACAGCTAGATCTGGGGGAAGAAAGAAAAGGGAAATCTGTAGACAGCCTACCTGGTTTGGGGGGGTTGTTTGTTTGTTTTTGTTTTGACAAGGGGAGTCAGCAAGTATTTGGCTTGGGAAAGAGCAACCAATGGTTCTGGGAGAATAGAGAAGGAAGATCTGTTGGGTCCACAGGAGATGGGAGTAGGACGATGGGGAATATTGCCAAGGATATTCTGTTGTAGAGCTGATGAAAACACTGGAAAATTTGATCTGGGGGATCAGAGAGAGAAAAGGTCTATAGGCAGCCTACCTGGTTTGCTGACAGATGTGGCCTGTTAGGTTAGCTTGGGGGTGCCATGTGGAGTTGGGGTTTGTTTCCTTGCTCTACTAGGTTGATATACTCCCAGAGAATGCCTGTTGTATTTGGAGGGTGGGATAACGCAGTGTGTTGGAAGAAGGGGACTTGCAGGAGAAGATTTTTGTTCTCCATTGGGAGGAAGTGGAACTAGAGTGGAAAGGGAGACTGTAGCAAATTTCCTGATAAAAAGCCTGAGATGAGACTTGTGAGCTGTTGATCTCAGGGGCAGCAAGACAAGGATAAAAGGCCTTTAGGTTAGCAGGCATGACTCCTGGGATTGGGGTCTGGACATAGCAACTAAGGAGCAGGAAGCTTATAAGGGGATATTAGGTATCCAAGAGAAATAAGTGCAGAGGTGTGGTGAGAGGGCTGCTAAGATCGTTCTTAGAGCTTGAGATGAAACTGGGGGATTGGAATTGGAAAAAACAGAGACAAGAAAGTCTGCTGGCAGCCTACTTGGTTATGTGCCAGGCGTGTTTTGTGGTTTATCAGGGATTTTCTCAATTTTAAAACATAATAGTTATTGAATAGATGTAACCTTGTCTCGGTTCATTCACTTATTTAGGGCTTATCTAATTCTAGTTTTGGTGAATGTAAAGATTCTCTCTCTCTCTCTCTCTCTCTCTCTCTCTCTCTCTCTCTCTCTCTGTACATTTAAGTGATAATTTAAAATCCTAATAATTAGAAAAATATTTTCCAATGTAGATTTTAAAATATACTATTGTATATTTGAAAATCACTTAGGAAATTACCAGATCTATACAGCAAACATATATATAATTTTAAAAGATCTGCTGATTTTTCTTCCGAAGTATCTTTCCCCACAGATGACAAAAATTGGTTTTTATGACTTCACATCTTTCCATCAATAGAAATGTTCGATATTTTACTTTTATGGAATTCATGTGTATGTTATATAAGTCTCTTCTTTTTATTTTCTTTCCAATAAACATTACAATCACATAGTACTATTTTCCATTTCTTTGCTGTGTGGATATGTCTGGTAAAATGCCTTGCCTATTTTTTTTGAATTCTTTATTTTCTGTTATGAGTAGTAAGTTCTTTAAGTAGTTTGGAAAATATGCCTTTTTAAGATGTGCTTTACAAAGATCTCTGTCTGTGTATTGCCCTTTTATTCACTCAATCATGTTTTTTACAAAGAAGATTATTTTTAATTTTAATGATGTCTCCAACATTTCAGTTATTTTATTCATAGGTCAGAATTTTGGCTTTATATTTAAAAATTAATATGCAAGCCAAAAGGTCATATGGATGGTCTAACAATGTCTCTTCTAAATTTTTTATACATCTACATTTTAAAATTTCAGCTATGATCAATTTTAAATTATTTTTGGGAAATTTCATGTAAGATGTGTGTTCTGATATTAATTTAACTTATAGTTATTAAACTTATAGACCATTTGTATTAAAAGTTATCATCAATCAAGAATATTTCGAAGTCTTTCTGAAAAATTAGCTTAATCCTGTGTATATATTTTAATATTACTCTGTTATATTGTTAAATAACTTTATGCATTTATTTCTTTGCTGATATAATTCTGACTTGAATTACATGTGTGTACATATGTGAGTCTTCTAACTTTTCATTATTTATTATTGCACAATAAATTCTGTGGCTTTCATCTTCTCATGCATTTTTGATTCATTTTTTTTTTATATACCAAATACCTTGAAGCCTTTTTAAAAAATAAATTACAGTGGCCTTGGGACATTTTGATAGTATCAGAGTATTTTATTGTTATTTTCATGACTGTTCTGTAGCTTTATATATAGACATACTGACTATTAGATGTGTATTTATTTTGCTCAATGTATTTGCAATATTTTAAAATTTTATATACTTAATACAAAATATTTAATTTTTTAATATTTACATCATATATAAAATCTACTATTTGTATATTTGTTACATAAATGGATCTCTCAACAGCTAAAGAAAGCTAAGCTTTCTTTTTCATTTTCTCTCTCATAAATATCTTTTTGCTCAGTAGGCTACACAGGATTTTCAGTTTCATGTTGAATTTAGAAAAGATTTGTTTCTAATTCTAGAAAAATTCATTAAATATACCTTGATAGGGTAGTATTCTTCATATATAGTTTGACATATTATTTTACACTGACTTACTCAGTTGTTAAAAGAACATAGAATTCTCCATAATCTTAATTGTGTCTCCCTGTATTTTTCTTTTCTATTCTGTCATTTTTTGTCTAAAGTAACATTTTTAATGTTACATTATGAGTTGTATATGTGTTACACCTCATTTTGAAGTAATAATCAATTTATTAATTCTCATTAATAAATAATAATTATTATTTTCTTTTAAATTAATTATTTACTTCACTAAATCCCATGTTAATATACTATGAACAGTGTGAGTATGGAAAATATTCTAAACAATGATGAAATTTTCCAATTAAAAAAAAAAGTGTGATACTTTGGGGAATTAGCCAGGTGTTAACTTATTATTTGGTAGAGTGCTCTTGATGTAGAACTTTGTGAGTAAAGGAAATATAACTGTTATCAAAGTTCAGTTTAGTTGCGATCCTCTAAGGTAATAACATCTACCTTTCCTTAGTGTGGTAAAGGCTATTTCCTATGGGCATATGTTCACACTGTGTTTGTTATCAATGGCGTCACTAGAAGACAGAAGACAATATAAGCTTGCGGTCATTTTTCATTCAGAAGACTGGTGGTGGTATGAAATGTATACTGATGGTAACATTACAGAGCTATTGTGGGTAATTTATGAGACAGAAACTGGTCATCGAGAGAGCACATAGTTCCAAAGTCTTCTGTGTATGTCTCTGAGATGCTCTTACCGTTGACAACACAGGTTTAGACTGTAAACTTCAGGTCACCTCAATGTAGTTAAGGCAGGTGATTTTTTAAAGTATAACAGAAAGACTAGCTGGTCAAGGGCAACAGAGTGAGAATATATGGGCTTGTGAGTAGCTGCAGATACTGCTGAGTTGCTGACCTAGCACTAAAAACTTTTCCCCGAGAAATAAAAAACAATTGCCTGTATAGTTGCAAGTCACGCCTAGGTTTACTCACTACATATTGGTATTTAGGCTGTGGAGTTATTGGGAGGGTTAAACAAATAATCAAATGTATAGTCTACACTACGTTACTTTGTGAATGGTAAGGAGCTGGTCTATGAACTAAATCTCAAAACACCCAGAGTTCTATGTAAATGAATGTTGAAGTCCTGATAACAAACAGCACACACTTATGAATTTATATGCCTGTACTTGTCACCAAATCCTCTGAGTTATACAGTCTTTCTAGCTTTCCCTATGTTGGTGTATAGGGAAGGACCACAGGTCTTAGATTCTTGTTATTCTTATGCTTATATGATATTATTGTCATTATATAATTATACATTAATTATAAATTTTTAGCATGAAGGTGAGAGTATACATAAAATTGATATATCAAGCTATTAGCAAATGAAGTATTTATACTAACACATAACTAAGAACATTTGCCTTTCTTGCTCATCACATTGGCGATGTCCCATAACATTGCTGTCTTGTTTTAGCACTCTGTGGCTTATGACTTTTCAGTTTAATTGCATAGAACAAGATTATACTATAATCACTTAGATATGATTTACATGAAATACTCTTATTATTGAAAACTCCAAAACGGTGTTAGGGAAACAAACATTTGTGTTTATTACTCTTGCTGACTGATTATCCCTACAGTTCTAGAACTTCTTTTGACATATTTTCCAATACAGTGAATACTTTGTGGATTTTCTATCATTTGGATTCTTTTATTCTTGGAATAAAGTTTATATGAGAACTTGATATTTTATGTATGTAAGCATTTCTGCTGTAGGAAAGGGTATCACTATGCTTATGGAGTTTGTTAATGCCTCCCTAACTCTGTTTCAAATATTGTTCTTTTTAATTTTTATCTTACTCATACTCCTCATTTCCACATCCTCTAAGAGGAAAAAGTTTTACTGTGATGGCTGGATAAAAGTACAGTGACAAGGAAACAGTAAGGTTAACTCTACTTATAGAAGTATATCTATGTTTCATCCAACATCAATGTATCTCAGTGTCAATTCACAATTTTTTTCAAACCTTTCCATATGTACTCTGATAATATATATTCAAACTGTGATATATTACATTTATACTTTCGTTTGCTAAAAATGTTTTATACTTCCTAGTTTTGTCACAATACTACATTATCATTGAAATTCAGCTTGTGTTTGGTTTCTCTGCCAAATTGTTTGTCTTATTAACTCTTTTTATGTAATAATGCTTCAATAAGCAATACTGCTATTAAGTTATGCATTTAAAATATGTTATCCTTATCCCTCTTTTGTTCTATTAGTTTTTGCATGTGTCAATATTTGTGTGGTATTTAAATGTTTTATCTCTTGTGTGCATTTACCTGATAATGTGGATAGAAAAATAGAACATTGGGTACCTTCCTCTGTCACATACCTTCTTATTCCTTATAACCTGAACTTCACTGTTTTGCGAAACTTGTTCCTCAGAATCCCTTCATCCTCATGTCTTTATTCTTCTAGAGTCAGTTATCGATATGTGCAACCATGCTTAAATTTTATATAGGTGCTAGATGTAGGCCTATATACTTATACAGTAACAATTTTTACCAAATGAACTTTATTCTCAGCATGTCTTTTTTTTTCTTGATCTTCATTTTACTTCTTTGCAATGTTGAAACTTTAACTTGTGAACATTTTATGAAGTCAGTTTTTTCCCTATTAACTATTCTGACAAGCAGATGTGAACTGTTTCTTCATGTCCTTTTTGGATTTTCTGATTCAGGGTTTATTTCTAAAATGGTTTGTTGCAAAGATGTCTTTAATTGGCTATGATTTAAGATCATGTACTTTAGAAAAATTAAAAAATTATAGAAAGTTTTAAATGATTTTCAAATCTCTGGCTAGAGAAAAACATCTCAGTGGAGTGATTTCTTCACTAGTTGAATAAAGATAAATTATTTAATATCCAAATTTATGTAATGGAGTGAATGTATCACTTTTAATCTGTAAAAAAATGCTACTTAATATTATGCTTCAGTAAAGTCTAATTATTTAGGAAATAATATTCATTGAGAGTTATGAATTAAAAATGATACTGAAATTGGTCAAGTTATTATAGCATTCAGTTGATAAAATTGAAATATTATAAGGTAGAATATGCCCTAAACATTAGTTTAGTCTTGAAGACATAAAGGGAAACCAAGTGAAATCTTTTCCTAAAAATTCAAAAAATAATTACAATAATATTAAACATTATCAATACAATATAATATTACTTGTTGACTTATTTCCAGCAACAGTAAAGGTTAATATATGAGAGCAATATAGAAGATGAGTATCGCAGAGTCAGCATTGTTTACCTGAACAGTGAATTTGGGGAGACAGAACCAGGACTGGATCACATTTAGCAGCTAACCCAGACTTTACTGACCTTCAGGCCAAAGAGAAATGCTGCATCAAATAGGACCAAGCTGGATTGTACTTATGATCCCCCCACCAGTGTTGTCCTTGATTCCCCCACATGCATGTCACACACGTCAACACATATGTGTGCCTTCATTTCACACTGAACCTACATATATGCAAACATTACATATAAAATACAAAAATATATTTATTTATATCAATTTTATTGAAAATAGATTATTTCCTCATATAATATATTCAGACCATACATTTCCTTCCCTCTACTCTGCTGACTTTCATGCTACCTCCCCTCTCTTCTAGATTTACTCCACCTCCATTTCCTTTAAGAAAGGAGATAGCCTCCAAGAGACAACAACCAAAAACAGGAAAACAAAATACAGTTAAGACAAGGCAGAGCCCTCAAATCAAGGCTGGAAAAGGCAACAAAATAGAAAAAAGGAGTCCAAAAATCAGGCAAAAGGGCCAGAAACACACCTGCTCCATCTGTTAGGAGTCCCATAATAGATCAAGCTAACAGGAACAGCATAAAGGCAAGGAACCTGATGCAGCCCCATGCTGGCCCCATGCTTGTCACTTTATATTCTGTGAGATGATATGAGTCCCGCTCACTTGATTCAGCAGGCAATATCCTCCCAGTGTTCTCCTTCCATCCTAATTTCTACAGTCTTTACTACCCCTCTTCTAAAGAGTTCCCTTATCTAAAAAGGGAGAGATAGAATAGAGACCTCAAATTTAAATACTGTCCTATCATAATATCTGGCTCTTGTGGGTCTCTCTATCCACTCTCATCTGCTGCAGAAGGGAGCCTATCTTATGAGGACTGGAAAAGGCATCAAGTATGGCATATCATAAAGAATAATTTCATTTATTTTTGTTGTTGTTTGTTTTGTTGTTGTTGTTATTTCAAGAACGAGGTTTTTGTTTTGATTTGTCTTCTTTTCTTTTTTTGATCTGGTTGTCTGGAACTACTTTTGTAACCTACTCTGGCTTCAAACTAACAGAGATCTGCCTGCCTCTAGGATGCTTTAGAAAGTTGTGATTGGATTAATGGATAGCTGTGGGTATCTGTCTCTGGGTATGTCCGACTCTGGGGGACCTCTAAGGAGACAGCCTTATCAGGCTGCTGTCAGCTTTCCCATCCTGACATCCCTATCAGCGTCTATTTTTGGTGACTGCCCATGGAATGAATACCCAGATGGAATGGTCTCCCTACAACCCCCCCCCTTCAGATTCTGTCCCACAGTTTGTCTCCATATTTGCTCCCTTGGGTATTTAGTTAGTCCTTCTAAGAAAGACCTAGGCATCCTCACTTGTTCTTTCTTCTTCATGAGCTGATAGTTGAATCATTGTTGTTTCAAATTTTTGGGCTAATCTCTGCTTATCAGTGAGTAAATACCATGTGTGTTCTTTTGTGATTGGGTTACCTCACTCAGGATGATATTTTCTAGTTCCATCCATTTACTAAGAATTTCTCGAATTAATTATTTTTAATAGCTGAGTAATATTCCATTGTGTATCTGATCAAAGGTTCTCAATGGAGGAGTTAGAGAGTAAATTGAAGGAACCTTAAGGGCTGGTGGCCCCGTGAGGAGAGCAACAATACCAACCAGCCAGAGCTCCCCAGGGTCTAAACCACCAGCCTAGGAGCACATATGGAGAGACACATGACTCCAACTGTATATGTAGGGGAGGATGGCCTTGTTTAGCATAGGTGGGAGACAAGGTCATTGGTACCCTGAAGGCTGAGCACTGAGGGGGGGGAATCTGAGGGTGGGGAGGGGGGCTGGGGGTAGGTGGGTAAACACCTTCATAGAAGCAGGAGGAGGGGGGATGGGATAAAAGGTTCCTGGGTGGTGGGGGAAATATGGTAAGGGGATAAAATTTAAAATGTAAATATTATATCCAATAAAAGAGGGGAAAAAATAGAAAAGCGGTTAGAACCAACATTCTTAATAAAATGTCAGCCCTCTTTAATAAAAAAAAACTATCTTGATACTAAAATTTGTTTTGAGAATTGTATATTGCAGAATGATCAGCCTTGGGGTATCTACTCAACAAGCAAGCTGGGCAGACCTGCTCAAACCTCTGAGGTCCAAGAATTCCATCTGGAGGCAGCGAAGACACAGCATCAGAGGATTGTCAATTTGCTCTCCCCCCACTCCTCTTCTAATATCTCAATGCCCATAATCAGCTTGAGGAAGCTAATGATGAGTCAGCGCCCCTATTCCCTGGGCTTGGGGACTAAGGTGGTAAATGTTGGGCTATCTCTCTAGGGAAAAATAGTGTTCTGTCGGAATAGAGAGGATTAGCTAGGGTTTATTGCATAGCCATAACCTATTAGTAGAAATCTGTATAATTAATATCAAGATGAAGATATAAATTCTTAAATGGCACCAATTTACTTTGTTTACAAATTTTAAGGTTTTCATTGGCATGAGCTTCTTAGTGATATAAGAGTGAGATGAATATTGTTACTCTCATAGGCATTGTACCAGTATAACACATTTAGGAATACAAAGCTTAGACCCAGTCCTTCTTTAACTTTTTTAACTGATTTGAGATGGTCAGCCTGTGAGTTAAGGGACTATAGCAAATTCATGACTTGGAGTTTATTATAAGGGTGTTCTCTATGTTTTATTTAGAAATAGCTGAGTGGAGTTAACAGGCAACAGTCCAGATTACCTTACATGGATAGCTGGTTTTCAAAATGTCAGAAATCCTTAGAATTGACATGACAAACATTTCAGTATTATTGTTCATTTTCATTAGAGACCTGTCTGCTCCAGACAGCTTCCTATATTGAATTCTAAGAAGAAATTGAGCATCCTTGGAGTTACTCCAGCTGTGGTGAGACAGCCACTAGGCAAGAATTGCTACTTTCCTTCTACAGACAAATTACTGTCCAGAAAAGGACACACTTGCAGAATAGTTGGCTGATTACTCTGCCTAGACAGAGTAATCAGCCCTTAATAATTCTGCAGCACTAAGGTCTGTCAGATGATCCTGGGCCAGAAGGCAGAAGAACAGATGCTCCAACGTTTTGAAGTAGAGTGAGTGTCCAGGTGTTCAGAGGTCTCTATAAATTGGCTAAGTTTTAGAAACTATGATTTGTGCTTCCCAAAATTATAGTTAACTCAGTCATTCTGGATTTCTGATGGGGTTGAAAAACATATAGCTATTGACCTTAAGAGAAAAGATTTGAGTGGATGGTCGTCAGCTGACATTCATCCTATAGCCAGGTTCAGAACTAAATGTTTTAGTTAGAATAGATGACAGAGGAGCTGGTTAGTCAACAAAAGGATGGACTGGGTATTAGGACTATCCTGTACCTCACTGGTACAAATTGGCATAATTATGCTCTAATTGTATTTTGAGAGAAAAGTTTCATTTTACCAGGAAGGATGATGTGTAGGAGGAGCTAAGGTAGGAGGAGTACTGAGAGGAAGAGAGGAGTAAGAAGAGGAGAAGAGGAAGGAGAGGAGAAGCTAGGTGATGAAAGAGAAAGAGGGGGGGAGACAGGGAAGCAGATATTCATGTATCTCCAACAATCAAAGATAGTTGTTATATCTAGGTTGGTCAGTGGGTTACACCTCTGATTGAACAATACCAAACTTATAAAGCCTATGATTAACATTATTTTAAAAAAATGTATAAATGCAAAAAGGGAAAGCAGGCATGGGATAGGGGTTTCCTAAGGGGGGTGGGGGGAATGGGGATAGGGGATGCCATCTGAAGTGTAAATAAAATATCTAATAAAAAAAAGAAAGTTGTGATTGAAGAAATGCACTTTCCCCTTTGTTGTCTTTGGTTTTACCCTAGGTTTCTGTACTATCCAGTTTCAAGTTCCAGCCATCTAGACATAGTAAAGCATGGACTCTGCCTTGTGGCATAGGACTCAAGTTAAGAATGTCTTGGCCACTTACACAAATTTTGTGCTACCATTAACTAGCAAGCATATCTTGCAGGAAGTTCAGATTGTAATTTGAATGTTCTGTTCCAGGGTTAATGTCAAGGTTTCTCTGTGATAGCCAGCAGAGTATCTTCCCGTACAAAAGACACTACCACATAAGGGTGAAGGCTACTTGAAGCCACAAGCTCAACTTTCAATGAACTGTGTGAATGTTGTCCTAGCAATGGGGTACCAACTGTCAGTTTTCAGAGAATCATGTTCTATCCCAGTATTAATCAGCACTTTTTAGAGAAACACATGGAACCCCTCTGCCAACACACTCTCACCTCCAATGGAGTTAGGTTCTTCTTGCTCCACATTCTGGCCAACATATGACATCACGAGTTTTTGACCTTTGACAATCTGAAGGGTATAAGGTAGAAATTCACTGTCATTTGATTTGTATTTACCTAATGACTAAGGACACTGACCATTTCTTTAAAGGTTTCTTAGCCATTAGGGATTCCTCTGTTAAAAATTCTCTGTTTAGCTCTTAACCCCATTTTTAATTGGAATATATATATATATATATATATATATATTCCAATTAAATATATATATATATATATATATATATATATATATATATAGTTTATGTCAAACTACTTGAGTTTGTTCTCTCTCTCTCTCTCTCTCTCTCTCTCTCTCTCTCTCTCTCTCTCTCTTTCTTTCTTTCTTTCCTTTTCTACATATGTCAGATATAACATTGTTGAAGACCTTTTCCCAACCCTTGGCTGCCACTTTGTCCTATGGACAGGGTCCTTTGCCTTACAGATGCTTTTCAGTTCCATGAGATCCCATTTATTAATTGTTGATTTATTAGTGTTCTGTTCAGGAAGTTGTCTCTGTACCAATGTACTCAAGGCTTTTCCTCATTTTCTCTTATATTAGATTGAGTATATCTGTTTTTTTTTTTTTTTTTTTTTTTTGATGAGGCCACTGATTCTCTTGGAATTGAGTTTTGTGCAGAGTGATAAATATGGATCTATCAGCATTCTTCAACATTCAGACATCCAGTTAGAACAGCACTATTTGTTGCAAAATATGCTCTTATGAGTCTTTTAATTTCCTTGGTGTCCTTTGTTACAAGCTATTTTTTATTTATGATTGTATTAATTTGCACATCCTCTCTCTTTTAGTTTGTTTTTGCAGAAGAATTTGTCTAACTTGTTGATTTTCTCAACGAACCATTTTTTGTTTCAGTGATTCTTTACTTTGTTCACTTTCATTCTATTTTATTGATTTCAACCTTCCATGTAAGGCAAGTGGGTCATGCCACCAGACAGACATAACTTGTACAGCTGAGTAAGCTTAGACCTCAGGAATCTCAGAGATTTGAGAACATCAGTAGTGGAACTGATAACTGCTGTCTCTGTACCTACTCTAGGAAATGTTAGTCACAACACCCCACTGAGAGGACCATGAGCAGTCGTTTATCTAATGTAGCACCTGCAGTCATCCCCCATGCAAATAGACCATTGATAACTGATAACATCTCAAGTTCAGCCAATACAAAACATCTACCAAATAAATCCCACTCCAGTTCTAAGGTTTATAAACTTCCTGTCCACATGGAATAAGATACACAAGTTTGGTTTTGTTGTTGTTGTTGTATTTATTTGTTTTCTTATTCTTTTTTTTTTTTTAACTGAATATCATGTGAGAGTGGCTGGCTTTACTGAACTGTAACTCTTTGGGAAGAGTTTTCTCTCTAAAAGCCACCTGTCTCACACAGGCCACTCAAACCTCTTCATTTCTCTTCTAAGAGCTGAAAAGCTCCCAGCATTCCCAGCTGGACTAGCATCCTATGGAACCCATTTGTCCCTGGCTCCTTTCTCCTCCTTGGTCTGTTCTAGCGAACAGAGGCATCTGACAACTTAGAGGGAAGCATGCTCACAGTGGATACCACTATAGTTTTATTATTTCTTATATCTTGCCATCTGCCCCTCTTAGGTGTGTTTATTTCTCTTTCTTCCAGAGATTTGAGGTTCAGTTGCTAGTATATCTCTGCTTTTCTCCTTTTGTTTTTCAAATGTAGGCACTTAGTGCTATGAAATTTCCATTCAGTAGAGAGTTGTTCAGTTTCCATGAATTTGGAAGTTTTAGTTGTTTCTGTCCTTCTTGAGATGCAGCTTTAATCGATAGTGGCCTGATAGGATTCAGGGAATTATTTTAATTTTCTTTCATCTGTTGATACTTACTTTGTGATCGAGTATATGGTAAATTCTGAAGAAATTTTCATGTTGTGCTAGGAAGAACATATATTATTTTGTGTTCGGGTGAAATATTCTCTAAATATCTACTAGGCCCATTTGTTTGATAATACCTGTTAGTTCCCATTTCTTTTGATTTGTTTGGTTTAAAATGTCTTTCACCTGGATCAGCTAATTAGGTACTTTTGACAAATACCACATTGCCCAGATACTGACTAGTCCTGATGACAACATCCTAATGTTATCTGGAGGTAGTTTCAGAAGAGAAACTACCAAACAGTTCAAAAGGAAACTAAGTCAAAGAAAACTCCTTAGCATAAGGTATAAATGGCAAGCTATAATGCCGACTAACATACTGCTAGCCAGCACACTTCTACTGTGCAGCTTATGACCCTCCAGACCCAATATAATACCCCTGGCCTCAGAGGAACATTTTGAGTCAATGATTTGACTCACTAGAATAGCTCAAGGAGGATTGATGAATCCTGCTCCTCCAGCATAGCTGTTATTTTGTTCCATGCCTGCCAGTCATTTTGTATCATTACTGACAGAAAAATAGCTCAACTCAGAGCAGGGTCAAGAAGACCAAATACCCTGTCATATTCTTAGGATTTTTATTATGGATTGTTCTTCGTGAACTTTCCTCTACTGTGTTCTTCACTCAGAACCAAACAAAATGGAGATCAGATTAAACTGTTATGTTTAAACTATTGAACAATTTGGTAAAAAGCCAAAGACCTTGCAGCCCTCACTGTATGTTATTGTGAGATTATGGTTCTTTGTTTGTTTGTTTGTTTGTTTGTTTGTTTTTCTGGCCTGGAAAACATTTGGGGTTGTAGCTTTCATTTCCTATGTCTGAGCTATGTCCCTGAGCTTATCAATAAACCAGCCCTGTTTAACTCAAATGGGTGTCTGAGTGCTTCGGTATTGGCTCGTCCATCCATTCCATATTTATATAGTATGCTGTTTTTTCCCATTGGACTTTTCTTGCATGAAGATATTGAACACCCTAGGTTGTCAAATATGTTGGGTACAATTAAACTGTAAGAGAAGCTTTCTTAGTTCAGAGTGTAAGACAATGCTTTAACAGAAATGAAACGGGTTTTTGTTTTGTTTTGTTTTGTTTTGTTTTGTTCTGTTTTGTATTTTTGCTTTAATATTATCACATGTTATACAGTGTCTGCTTGTGGAAGATTCTGGTCTAATCAAGTTATTAATTAAAATAAAAAGTATTTCCACAACTATAAACTATAAATGTAGATAGAATTTCCATTGATGGGACAAAGCATCAGGGCCAAAAAGCAAGTTGACAAAAAAAAAAAAAAAAAGGTTTTATTTGGCTTACACTTTCAGACTATAGTCTATCCCTGGAGAACATAGGACAGGAACTGAAGCATGGATTGAAATTGTAGGCAGAAACTGATACAGAAGCCATAGAGGTGCTGCTCACTGACTTGTTTCCCAAGGCTTGTTTGAACTGCTGTCTTATAGAACTCAGAATGCCAGCCCAAGGATAACCCCACCTACAATGAGCTGGCTCCTGCTATATTCATCACTAATTGAGAAAATGACTTACCACTGGATAATATGGAACCGTTTTCTAAATAAAGGCTCCTTTGTCTTTGATAACTCAAATGTGTGTCAAGTTGACACATAAAATCAGCCAGTAAAAGTAATAATATATAGATGTTGCCCAAACTGTTGGTCTTTTCTATAAATTTGACCTTAATTATGTTGGAAAATATATTGTTTATACATGGAGTTAGGAAGTAGATTACATAATATTGGGAAATGCAGAGTAATGAGCAAAGAGTTCCTAGAGAAAATGTCCTAAATAGAAAATACCTATAACATTTCATTGTTTACTATTTACCTCTGTTATAATGGAAACAGGAGACAAAATTTATAAAAATAAAAAATAAAGGAGTTTATTTCTTATGAACCATGATCTATGGAAGCATTTGTTGCAACAGCTTCAAGAATTGTTGAGATACTATCTGTTCAGTGGTGTAGTTATTGTAGAAATGTCAACATGGTTATAGTACTGTGAGATAGAATTTTTATTAATTTTGATATATTTATATTGTGGGGATAAATTACAGGAATATCCAGGAAGGGTAAACATACACAAGAAAAATATGCATCTTCACACTTTAATGCTTTTTTTGACAGTATGCTGACAATTCCAGGTACTAATCTGTACTACCAATGCTAATATATGTGTGTGTATGTATTATATATTATATATTATATATTATATATTATATATTATATATTATATATTATATATTATATATTATATATTATATATTATATATTATATATTATATATTATATATTATATATTATATATTATATATTATATATTATATATTATATATTATATATTATATATTATATATTATATATTATATATTATATATTATATATTATATATTATATATTATATATTATATATTTATTATATATTATTATATATTATATATTATATATTATATATTATACATTATACCTTATACATTACATTATACATTATACACTATACATTATATATTATATATTAATTATTTATTATTCATTATTTATTATTTATGTGTATATACACACATATATTATGCACACATGTATTATATATGTGTGTGTGTATACACACACATATATAATACATGTGTGAGTATTTCATATCATTTTTGATTTATAATATAATTTTATCAATTCTTCTATGATAACTATCAAATTCATGGCTTCATATCAACTAGCTATTGATATATATATATATATATATATATATATATATATATATACATATATATATAATATTGTTTCTGTGTTATGTTACTTGGATATTATATATATAATATATAAATTTAGGACTGATCACATAATATTGAAAATCCAATTTATATGCTTTTTCCTGGGGAAGAATATTTTCTCTTGTCAACATAATTCATTTGCCGTAGTTCTTTGTTTATGATTGAGGCCTCATGGTTTTTCTTAGATGTGATGAGATTTAAAAGGTGACTTTTGATAATTATATTAATTTTATTGAGGTTTCTTATGTCCTGATATAAATGTAATTGGCAAATAGCTCAGATATTTATATTCTACTTTCCAAAACCTCAGATTTAATTGGTAAAATAAAAAAAGATTCTAACATTATGAAACTTTGAGTTGTATCCATATGAAAATCATCAGTTAAGAAGGAACAAAATGTCCTAAAAGTACTTTTGGTATGCAATATTATTTTATTTGCTCATATAACTAAGATATTTATCATGTTATTTCATCTGAATGATTTCTGCAAACAAGCAATGGCCTTGTCCACATCAATCAATGACTGGTAGAATAATTAAGACATTGTAAACAAAATTTTAAATTTAATAGTTTTCTTTTCATATCTACAATGTTAACATAGTGAAAGCAATAAAACATCAATTTAACTTGCTACATAAACAATTTATACTAAGCCAATAAACTATACAAATTTTAAGAAATAAATTTAATTTTAGAGATAATATTACTTTGAAATTTTATACCTTTATCTCAATTAAGATAAAATATATTTTATAGAATTATATAGTATTTACATATATTATAATTGTCTCTATATGTGAAAATATATGTGACAAATGTTTATCATTTCTTATTATCTTCTAAAATCATTTACAATAACTCAGACACATACACACATCATATACAGACATATATTTTGTTTGTCCCCTTTGAGTAATTCAGAGTTCTGATTTTTATTCTATACTAACATTTCTGCATCAGAATAATAATTAGTAATTTAATCTACAAAATATATAGAGATGTAAAAGGGATGTTTGATACCAAGGCTATCAGATCCATCTCTTATAATCAACTCTATATACCTTGTCTGTCTTGATACAATGTATTTTGCTACTTACTCTCCTTTTATGTATTGCAGTTTTTAAAACCATTTTTATTAAGTGTAGTGTTTTCCTTCATGCATACAAACAACAAATGCATATAATAAAGTGGCTTTGGAAGGAATTTTAACATTGGCTGTTTGTTAGGCTCTGGCAGAGCCTCTCAGAAGACAGCTATATCAAGTTGCTGTCAGGAAGCACTTCTTGGCATCTGCAATAGTGTCTGTGTTTGTTGATTGTATATGAGATGGATCCCCAGGTGGGGCAGTCTCTTGATGGCTTTTCCTTCTGTTTCTGCTCAACACTTTTTCTCCATATTTGCTCCCATAAGTATTTTGTTCCCCTTTCTAAGAAGGATGAAGCATCTACACTTCGCTCTTCCTTAAAGAAGAGAAAGTGGGGAAGAGCGTCGAAGACATGAGCACAGGGAATATTTCCTGAACAGAACATCAATGGCTTATACTCTAAGATAAACAATAGACAAACGGGACCTCTTAAAATTGCAAAGCTTCTATAAAGCAAAGGACACTGTCAATAGGACAAAAGGACAACCAACAGATTGGGAAAAGATCTTTACCTCTCTCATATTCAATAGAGGACTAATATTTAATATTAATATTTAATATATATAAACAACTCAAGAAATTTGACTCCAGACAACCAAATAACCCTATTAAAAATGGGGTACAGAGCTAAACAAAGAATTCACAACTGAGGAAACTCGAGTGGCATAGAAGCACCTAAAGAAATGTTCAACATCCTTAGTCATCAGGGAAATGCAAATCAAAACATCCCTGAGATTCCACCTCACACCAGTCATGACAGCTAACATCAAAAACTAAGGTGACAGCAGATTCTGGCAAGAATGTGGAGAAAGAAACACACCTCCATTGTTGGTGGGATTGCAAACTGTAACAAGTACTCTGGAAATCTGTCTGGCAGTTTCTCAGAAAATTGGACATAGTACAACTTTAGGACCCAGCTATACCACTCCTGGGCATATACCCCAAAGACACTCCAACATATAACAAGGACACATGCTTCACTATGTTCATATCAGCCTTATTTGTAATAGCCAGAAACTGGAAAGAACCCAGAAGTCTTTCAACAGAAGAGTGGATATAAAAATTGTGTTCACACAATGGAATAGTACTCAGATATTAAAAACTATGACTTCACGAAATTCTTAGTCATATGAATGGAACTAGAAAATATCATCCTGAGTGAAGTCACAAAAGAACACACATGATGTGCACTCACAGATAAGTAGATGTTTGTCCAAAAAACTCTGAATACCCAAGACACAATTCACAAGTAATTATTATTAAAGGAAATATAATTCTACTGTTCCATATTTGATTTAAAGAAACTTATTTAATTCTAAAGAATATTGTTATGACATGTTTGATCTTGGAACTATGAGAAAAATTAATGTAAGTTGTGTTGCTGTAAATTTTTATCATATAATTCATAAGCTCTTGAATTTCAACAATGATAAACACATTGCAAAATTCTGTCAAACTGATCAGAAAGAAAATAGTTTTTATTATAATATAACAGTTTAAATTTTTGACATAATAAAGCATGAAAAGTTGAAATGTAATAAACGTTCATTTGTTCTTTTAATTGTTGATAATATTGTGTGTTATCATTTATGTTTTAATTTGCAAGAAGATCCACAAGACTATCTACATAAACATCCAAAAATGTGATAGTTTTAAATTTCATGAATAGATGGTGCTATCCCTGGTATTTGATTTTTAAAAGTGTGTTAAAAGCTTCACCTCCTTTGGAATGTGTCTAAGTTGGCTTTTAGTGAGTGCTGTAATAACTTCAATGTAATGTATATCTTAAATGAACACTTGTAGAATGTCTTCTAATACTCATTAAGTTTTATTGGGAAGCTGATAGGTTTTATTTCTGGATGTACAGGTGCAGTGAATCTGAGCAAGTGCAGAGAAAAAAGTTCAATGAGGATTCAACCTTGAATTTCTCTGCCCATTGGAAATCCAAATTAGGAACAGGATGTGTGTGTAAGATTTACACACTGTCCTTTTCTCAGACAAATCAAGGTGACATACTCAGCATGCTTTAAGGTATGTGTTTTAAAAGATTAAACTTAGCAATATAGTACATAGCCTTGCTCAAATTAGTGTAGACGAAAGATCAACTTAATACTTAAAAAGTCATAGTAGTAATAAATTAATAAACTTTTATAAATTCTTTAGAAAGGTTCTCAGATCAATAGAAACTTGGAAAAGATTTCTATATAACATGATTTACTTCTTGCACAACATGCTTCAGAGTCTTTCTATATTTTATACCTAAATCAGCTAGGTTTTTACATGACTTTACCGAATACATGTATTTTAAAATTTGTATGGCAATATACCAAATTTTATTTCCCTGTAAAATCGAGAAAATATGCACTTAAAGTAATAGTACTGATTTCAGATATAATTGACTTATTATTTAATAATTCAATTGACAGAATTAGGCAATAACCAAATCAATTCATTACAGGTAGATTTTTCAATTTTAATTTGGAAAGTTTTATTCAAGTAAATCATTACTTATGTGTACATGTCAATATTTTGGATACAGTAAAAAAGCATACACTCACACATATCACAGGTATATATAAATACATATAAAAACACACACATGCATATTGCTGTTTCTTTTTATCTCTTATAACTTGATTTTTCATATATAATTAAATTTATATATAATTTTCTAACATATATATATGTATATACATATGTATTATATATATATTACATATATAAATATGTTATATATAACATATATGTAATATATAATATATATATTATATATAATATATGTATAATATATGTTTCATATTACATGTTACATGTTACATACTACATACTACATACTATATACTATATATTATATATATATATGTTTATATGTACATATATACATATATATTACTATTTCTTTTACTTCTCATCAATTCATTTTTATGGAAGGAATGCCTAGATTGTAAATTAATGTTTCTTTTGTTTAAAATATTCATGTTGAAGAATGGGATATGCATCACATGATAATGTTGTTCACCAGCTTGGGTTTAATAGTGATACCTAGATGCATACTTAAGAATTAGTTTCAATCAAGAGAGGAGTGTTTAAGCACTACTCCTTTTCTTATTCTTGCAGCATTTCTGAAACAAAGCAGGTGTGCTGTCAGTTATTATGAACTCATCTTGTGCATAACCAGTTCTTTCTCTTTTCGATTATGTTTTGCAGTAATTTGTGAGTTTGAATTTGGTGGGAAAAAAGGTTAAGAAATAGAGAAAGGGGGAGATTCACCCTCTCATAAGTGTACATGTTACAAGCACTGCTTTACTTCTCAACAAATTAACTGGCAAATATTCTAACTTGTATTCTTTAGTTTCTGTGCCATGAAATATAAATTGTATTGGCAATACCTTCTTCTTAGAGTTGCAATCATTAAATGTAGAGCAAATGGAACCTTAAATGGCACATGATATGAAATAATCTGTAACATTGTAACTGGCTATTTACCTTGAGAGAAAAGATTTGAGTGGATGGTCGTCAACTGACATTCATCCTAAAGCCAGGTTCAGAACTAAATGTTTTAGTTAGGATAGACGACAGAGGTGCTGGTTAGTCTTATATAATTTTTAAAAAATACATGTTTTGGAATAAGCAGTGTTTCCATGTGATAGCTAGATCTAAATTCTAAGTGAAAAGATTTGCATGTAAGAGTATTCAGTTCTTGATAATGGCTATTACTTTTATGAAAAACATATTTTACATGCCATAAAAGGAAGAACAAAAATGTAAGAACAAAAAAAGGCCAGAGTGAGTTTATCTTTTGGAAGCTTAGGCAAATAAATAAATAAATAAATAAATAAATAAATAAATAATGTTGAAACATTAAAAAAATGTGAAATTAAAGGGTGAAGACTCTCCTTCAAAAACAAATAAATGTTATTGAGCTTTGTAAAATAAATTTATATATTCAAAGAAAAAACAAACCATCAGAGACCATCAAGTGGAAATATGACCTTCAAAACAATAATGTCAAGAAAATGCTTCTGAATCTCACTTTAATGCACTTCCTGGCAGGTATCTGCAGGTATTTCCTTTCTAAGTTCGCCTACAGATAGGTTATTAAAGTCACTGCAAATCAAAACATGTCTTTCTGTTGGTACAAATGAAACTACACAGGGGTAAAGTTAGAGGCAGGAGCATTAGGAGTGTAGAATGATCTATAGCTCTGTGAACTCAATGTTAGCACTGGAGTGAGCTTCTAAGTAATCTCATTTTATTTGAAAAAAATGGTATGTAGAAAAATGCT
The DNA here is from genome assembly GCF_011762505.2 of Arvicanthis niloticus. Taxonomy (NCBI): domain Eukaryota; kingdom Metazoa; phylum Chordata; class Mammalia; order Rodentia; family Muridae; genus Arvicanthis; species Arvicanthis niloticus. Next base: position 47,403 of record NW_023046056.1, on the reverse strand, counting down.
TTGAAAAACTGCCTCTAAACAAATGTGCCTGCAAGGTAATTTGTGTATGTAATGTCTGTAGATGATTTTATAGATCTGAATAGCTCCGTTTGAAGCTTGGAGATTGTAGGTAGAGTTTACATAGGGTAACCATTCTTTGCAGGTCCCAAAGCTCTTCAAGATTTTACGTTGGTGGTCAGTTTCTTCATCATATTTTACTGATTCACCATCAGATTATTCTGATTGTTATGTTCAAGACATGTTCATATCAACTCATTTCTGTGTGCAGCTGGCAAAACATAGATCTGCATATAGTTCAGTATTCATGCACATATGTACACATTTGACTTAATTTTCATCCCCTCTTCAGTTTGAATGTCTTGACTGCAGCAGTAGCATTTATTTGTCTTAGCATCCTTTCCTGATTGCCTTTACATTGTCTCCAAGTTAGACACAAGACACAGAGGTCAGGAAAGAATGAACAGATCATAAAAATCGCCTAACCTTCCTGTGGTTAAAAACTTTTGAATTTTTAAATTATACTTACATAGAAATATACTTAAAATATGAATTTCTCCAAATATTCTTTGTCTTGTGCACAAGGAATACTTTAAGTATGTTTCTCATCTGAAGTATCTGTTTCTTCACTTATTTATTGGTGTTTACCTTCTGTGTTCATTAATATATTCTAAAATCACTCCCCACAGATACCTAGAAGCTTCTGCTTTGCTTGAAAATAACCTGGTGCTATCAACAGACACAGAATATGAGTAATAAGTAATGCTATTTCAAAGTTCCTTGAAAACTCTAATAACATCTATATGTGTTAATAACCAAATAAGGTACTTACTTAGTGGTTTATAGAAACTTAAGCAAATATAAAACACCATCTCAACTTAACAAAATAATGTCACTTGGGAAACTTTACCATCTAATATGCTGTTTGATCATAATTTCAAGAAGGAATTGAGTAGAAAGTTCTCTTAGGTTCTTGAGTAAGCCTACAAGAATATGTTTGTCATATAGAAGGAAATTGCTTTGTTAAAATATTATAAATTTATAATTCATGTTCTTGTCTCAATTCACACATTGTAATGCAATTTTTGCTTGCTTAATTACTAATGTCAATGAATACAAAAACAAATTCTATACCCAGAAAAGTTCTAAATCACTGCTTTTTCAGAGGTTAAATAAATTGCTTAGTGGTAACATAAACTAGAACAGGAACAAATTCATATTCTAGTTACAGAAATACTAAATTCATTCTAGGAATAAACAACAGCCTTGGATAGAATAAAAACACTTTCAAAACAAAAGGCTTAAAGCATAATATCCTGGCTTTTTTACAATTTCACCACCCACCTTAGAGAATTTTGGGTTAATTATTTTTTTAGTTTTTGGTTTGGTTCAGTTTAATTTTATAACAGGGTTTCTTTGTGTACAATTGGCTGTCATGGAACTATCTTTGTAGACCAGGTTATTCTCAAACATAGAGATTCTCCTGCCTCTGCCTTCTCAGTGCTAGGATTAAAGGCATGCATCAGCCTGCCCAGCTAAGCTAGATATCTGTATCTATATCTATATCCATATTCATATCCATATTTATATCTGTGTGTATGTGTATATATATTATATACACACAGAAGAAAATGCACTGATTGCACTTAGAGCAACATTATAGAAACATCCTACCTTTAATAAATATTATTTATATTAATATATAATATAATGTATAATATACAACATATAATAAATAATGTATAATATATAACTTATATGCAATATGTAATATATAATATGTAATATATTGAAATATATTTAATGGGTAATATATATGATTGATATATGTGATATGTGATATGTGATAGATGATATGTAGTATATGATGTGTGAAATATGATGTATGATGTGTAATATATAATATGCATCATACAGTATGTAATATATAATATGTATTATATAGTATGTATATGTTTAATATGTTAAAAAGATATTGTGGAAGTTCCTATAGTTTTGCTCTAAGTGCAATCAGTGCAGCTACTTGCAGTGATGTCTCCAAGGCTACACTTGTTTGAATGTGAGTTGATAGCTTAGCATTCTGTAACCCACATTGACACTTATCACTCATAGTAAGCTATGACATGAGATAGCACAGAGTTCTTTAGCACCACAAGTTAGTGAAAGAAGTGTGATGTGTGCAGGAAGGATATATTCATGAAGTAATACACAGGGTTGTTATTTGAAGTGACAAGGTGTAAATTCCTATGCCAGCCTTTAAATATGGCACCAGTGACAGATTGTTATTGAAATCTTGATCACTTAGTTTCAGTTAATAGTTAGTTTGTGCTCTGTTCAGGAAATTAAGAAATTTATCAGCATTAGGAACATCACCCATTTATTTTGTTTATCCTATTATAGAGAGTTTTGTTTGTATGTATTTAATGCAAAGGAAGACACATTTATTGTGCTATAGTGTTTCAAAGTATTGTGTGAAATCACACATATTATTTAGATTTTGTTTTATTTGTACTGGATGTGTGAATCCCAATTATGAAATGTTTTGTAATGTATCAATTCTTGAATCAGGTTTTTGCTTTAGAAATATGAATGCTAATGACACTTTATTACATAGCATATCAACCTGTGACACTACCTTTAACCAAGGGAAAAGCACATTTGTGATCTGATAAGACTGATTAAGCAGCATTCTTGATTCCTGACACCAAACTAGACCATTTTATGGAATGTCTGTTAGGTATCATACATGCTTCTGACATACACATTATAATTTTTATTTTGCAACCTTATTAATTAGGGTGAAGAAAAGTTATTCAATTTGGAAAGATGTTTTTTATGTCAGTAAAATTATCCTGGATGTAATAACAATAAAAGTTTTGCTAAATAATTTGTTAATAAATATTGTATTTTGGAGTCTACAATTTCTGACAAAAATAATAAATTTTGTACTTGTAGCATAAAATGTATCTAGAGAGCCTGTAAATTAATAAATATGGCTGCATTATCATTTTTATTTGTAAAATTCAGGCAGCAGCTTTATATAGCAGAACAATCCATTGAAAGTTACTGTGCATATGTGATTCCTTCTACTTTTATTTGATGAATTTCTCAAGCCAGGTCATTCAGGAGCTTAGCTGTCAATTTACTTATAAGAATGCAACAGAGTCAAAACTAAAATACAGTTTAAAGCTTTTATGTAGTAGTAAATTTCAAAATGGTAGAGTAGTTGGCTTAATGTGTTCAGTAGAACAAATCCATGATTGCTAAACTGCTTCATAGTGACAGCATGTTAAATCTGCACTCTAAAATTTTATTCACAGCCTGTTTAATGCTGAAAAAACTTTCTTTAGAACTTAAATTTTACAGGAAAAAAAACCCACACTTTTATTTCTTTGTATTGTCGGGAGGGAGTTGAATATTTATCCATTGAGGATTTTTTGCATGTAAAATCATTGTAGGGCAGCAAAAAAAAAAAAAAAATCAAAAATCAAGAGCACATGCAATTAATTTGTATTGTTGCTGCTATAATTATCCACATTATACTTGACAAAATCAAACTGAGCTACAAAGAAATAAGTGAGCTTCTAAAAACAATTGCATATTTAAGCACATCTTTTTGTCATAACAAATCCTACTACAGAGTACTTTAAAATGGCAAATGAAGCCAAGAAAAAATAGAATTTTAGAGGCATAAATAAATCAAATTATATATATATATGTATATATATATATATGTGAAGAAGAAAAAAAGCTTATAATGAGTTTTTGATTCTAGTGTTTTATAAGTTGATTTCTAAAATAAAAATGTAACTCTTGTGTTCTTTTTATATTTATTTTTTTACATAGCATAATACATTCAAACACTCCAACCAAGGATTATTTTGTAAAACTGCAAAAGCAATATGGCACATTTTACCTGCATCACTTGCTTGCATAACTTGGCTTGTTATGGCAATTATCTTTTTATTGATTCCTCTTTAGCTGCAGAAATGACCGCTAGCCTGGTTCTTTGACAGATAACATTGACATGGCACATTGTGATCTGGCTTTTACATGGAAAGTGAATGTGATTAATTTTGAATTTCTATGTTCCATAATTGTCAGATTAAGACCTAACTTTGAAGGATATATTTGCAATCATTTTTATAGGACTGAAAACTGAGTCTGAATCCTGAAATGTTTGATAAACGGTTGATGACTACAATTGATTTTTTCTTTACTACCTAGTCTATACGACAGTGAATACTCCAAACTATATTGTTTTCTTTTTCATACAGAATATTTAGATGATGTTTACTTTCCAAACCCTCCCAGCTCCTATCACCTCACTATCCATTTAAATTTAAGTTCCCTCTGTCTATTTTTATCTCTCTCCCTCTTTTTCTTTGTATGTCTCTGTCTCTTTTTTTCTTTCTCTGTACCAAACAAAAAACAAAGCTAAACAAACAAACAAACAAAAAGAATAAAAATGTAATACGAAAACACCAGACAAAACATAACATAACAAAACAAAACAGAACACCCACATCCTAGACTGCTAAAATGCCCAAGATCCTGAGAGTAAATAAATCATGAACTTAAGAGAATACCAAATACTTTATTTTTACTAATGGAGCATAGAAATAAAGTAATTCTTAATGGCACATTGCTCTATATATAGGTCAGTGTGTGCCTCAAATCCTATTGCTTTTAAGGTGCTCATATAACAGATATTCTTCTATAGCAAAAGCTTTACCACCACACAGATATGAGCATGAAAAAAGCCATTATATAAACAATGAAGAAAGCATAAACTGTGCATATCAGCTGTAATTACACTTGAGGATATACTCACAAGCTCAAAAAACGCACCTTATGTAATTCTCAATGCTTTATTTAAAGCATAATATAAAATTATGTAGAAATTCAGATGTGCTATTGAAAAGGTAAAAAAAAGTTTTCACAATTAGTGACCAGAAACATGAGATTAACATGCTATTGATTTCGACCTGAAGAGATAGTGAAGGGGGAAATATTAAGTATGTATTAAGGTTTGTCTTAATACTCTTTTTGTATTACTATTAGAAGCTACTATGTGAATATCATTATCCATATGATCTCATAGGCAAAGCTGCTCAGATAAAGGTTACTTTAAAAAAATTACAAGTTCCAAATATTCAGATAAAGAGTTCAGTATTGACAAAAACAGAATAGGATTTTTTTTTTTAAGCTATGGACTTTACTTTAACCACCTACATGTGTCTATTAATGAACTATATTGTACACCAAAGCTTGAGGGTTATTACCTAAAATTATGTTAATTTGTGCCTGCTAGAAAACATGCATTTTATAGATAGCAGCAAATATCCTTCCTGTATGATGGTCAATAAATTTCCACAAGTGTTCATTGTTTATAATATATTCAATATAAGACTAAATAATGCATTGAATTTTGTAAAAAGAAAGTCTTCATTTTATATGAGCATAGATGGTTTTCCTTATTATTTTTATTTTTTGATCATTCTTTGAAGGGATTAATAGAAGATAAAATCTATTGTATTTCTTTATTACTTAATACAAATATAAAGTTATCTTTAAAATGTTTCAACTATATTTTCTTTCACAATGAGAATTCGTTCTACTGACATAGATGGATAACTTTGAAATTAAGTAAAAGCTTCTCCCTTTGCATTATATTTTGTTGAGCTACACTGAACTTCTCATATTTCCAATTATATTTGGTGTCAATATCTGGTGTGATGCCTGTTAATTTTATTTCTAACAAACAGAGAGACAATATTCAGAAACATCTAGCCTTTGCAGACAGTACAGAGAAGTCAACCTTTCTGCAAGGTAACTTCAGGTTCAGAATATGAAGTAAATTGATGTCAACTGACCCATTCTTTGTCCCTCCTTAAATTGTGCTAATTATATAAAGTCAAAAAGACATTAATATTCCTTTTTTATGGAAATGAAGTGATTTTTTCCAACTGCCATAACAGCCAGAGAAGTCAAATTAATTTCTCATGACTTATGCCATCATTTCTCCCAAACATGCTATTGTTTAACTTACTGTTTATTTTTATTTTTGATTTCTCTGCCGAAACTATGCTATTACTCTACTTTCTAAAGAGTGTTTTCTTAAATTTTATGAGTAAAATATTACTTAAGAATATTTTTTGTCTCTTTAGAGCAGGAAGCCAGTGATGCAGTAGCCTGTTTTTATTATTATTATTATTATTATTATTATTATTATTATTATTATTATTAGCTCAACCATGAAGGAATAAATTGACTTCTTTACGAGATGGAAGCAAATATATATATATTGGTCTTGGGTGGAGTAAGTCCTCTGGCATTGTGAAATAACAGAAGGCTGACTTGGAAGATAAAGTTAAAAGTGACATGCAAGGTAACAGTGAATCCTCATGGCCCGGACTTACTGGCATTTATCTCCCTGGTTATAGTTCCTTAACCGGTCACATAAAGGTGCCTAGGGAAACTGAAATAAAACCTCGAAGAATTTAAAGGTTCTAAAGCATTGGCCACATCTTCTCGTGTTCCTTATGTTTAAATTTAAAATTATTTGACTTGAATAGTTTTCAGGATATGTGTAGGTTCTTTTTGATGCTCAACACATACACACTTGCCCGACATTCTGCTACATGATGATGTCCATGGGGATCCGAGGGTCTCTGGATCATGCAATGGTCAAGGTGTTACAGCTCTCTGAGGGAAAGTCAGAGCAAGGCTGGCTGCCCAGCCTCTTCCGTGGCCACTACTGCCACTGCCCTGAAGTAGCAGGTGGCAGGAAAATTTCCGTAGAGAAAACCCTTCCCTTTAGTGTTACATCTCAACAAGACAGGTACTATCAGATGATCTTTGGTGGAATAATTCGTGCACTTTATTCTTTGTGGCTAGGTCCTTACAAACATTCGAGGGTAGGTTGAGATCAAGAGGCAGATGCTTTCTATTGACTTCGTGTTAGATGTTAGGAATGCCTCATTTTCTTGTGGAAGGACTTCAGGTGTTGTCCCCGAGTGACTGATTGTCACAGTCCTCTCAATAGGGTGTCATGTGGTCATGTTTTCCAGGACAGGAACCAGTCGGGAGTAGATTTGAAGATTTGTCCTCAATTTTGAGAATTGCTGGGGTTCCTGAATCCGCTCAACCTAAACAGGTTTTTTGCCTCGTCCCCACACTTGCCTTTTTGGGTGTCCCTCACACCTCAGACTGCTGCCCTGCTTCTCATACCAGTTTCTTCATTTTTAATTTCATTTTATTTATTTTACTTGTTTGCATTCCAGGCATTGTCCCCTCTTCCCCGTGCCTCCTCCCACAGTTCCTCATCCTGTTCCTCCTCTCTCTTGCCAGTTTCTTTTACTTGGCAAGGAGAAATATTTGTGCACTGAGGCTGTTAGCGGTTATGTAATGCTTTCCCAGTGTTGAAATTCTCACTCATATTTTAAGCAAATGCAAGGAACATAAAGACATAACCACAAGAGGGTTTCACTTCAAACTACTCTTGTGGATAACATTCAATATTATCTTTAAGTCAAAACAGATATAACAAACACAATAGAAATATATCAAGTAAAAGATATTTGGAAACGTAGTTACAGATTTCACTGCTCTTCAAAAAATAAAACTGTGGTGAATACCTAAATATCTTATAATTTTCTAAATATTGTATAATTTCTCCTAATTGATACCGAGTAATGGTTATCAGTTACATGGATATCTTTTTTATTTTTTTAAGTTACTTTTTTAATTAAATATTTTATTTACATTTCAGATGTCATCCCCTTTCTCCATTTCCCCTCCCTAGAAAACCCCTATCCCATGCCCCCTTTTCCTTTTTGCTTTTATACAATTTTTTAAAATGTTAATCAAAGGCTTCATAAGTTTGGTAATGCTCAATCACAACTGTAACCTAATACCCAACTTCGATATATAAACTATCTTTAACTGGTGGGGATACGTGAACATCTGCCTTCATGCCCCCTTCTCTTTCTCTCTCTTTCTCTCTCTCATCACCTAGCTTCTCCTCTCCTTCATCTTCTCCTCTCCTTGCTCCTTCTCTTCCTCTCGGTACTCCTCTCTCCCACCTTAGATCCTCCTACATATCACCCTTCCTGTTAAAATAAAACTTTTCTCTCAAAATACAATTAGAGCATAATTATGCTTATTTGTGCCAGTGAGGTACAAGATAGTCCTAATACCCAGTCCATCATTTTGTTGACTAACCAGAACCTCTGTCATCTCTCCTAACTAAAACACTTAGTTCTGAACCTGGCTTTTTTTTCTTGGCTTTAGAATGAATGTCAGCTGAAAACCAAAAGATCTGGGTATCTTTATTAAAATATGATGGAAAATTTTATAATATTTTAATCTTAAGATTTCAAAATTATCTTATTGATAAGAAACATAATTCTAAAGTAATAGCTGGTTTGATTATGTCTCATGCAAAAAAGCCTTCATTGTGTATCTGTATGTGTATACAAAATAATTACATAGACACAGCAGATCATGTTAATAGGGGTTTGTGTCTATAGTGGTTTGATTAAAAATGGCTCCCATATGTTTATAGTGAGTGGTACTTTGAGATGGTGTGGCCTTTTTGAAGGAAGTGTGTCACTAGGGGTGGGCTCTGAGGTTTCAAATCCTCAAACCAGGTGTAGTGTCTCTTCCTGTTGTCTGTGGATCAAGATGGTGAAATCTCAGCTATCTACCCAGCATGTCTCCTTGCATGTTGTCATGCTTTCCACCATCTATGAAAATAATGTCCTAATCCTCTGAACTACAAACCTGCCATAAGTAAATGTTTCCCTTTATAAGAATGGCCATGGTCATGATGTGTCTTCACAGTAATAAAATTCTAATTAATACAAGGTCCATTAAGACAGAATTAACAATGAAGTCAGTTTTGCATGAGAAATCATTAAACTAGTTATTACTTTAGAATTATGTTTCTTGTCAGTAAGACAATTTTCAAATCATATGATTATCATCTTGTAAAAATTTCCATCATTCTTTTTCAAAGGTCCATAGTGTTTACCACAGTAAAGGTAAAACTATCTTACATTCTAAAACTCTGCTGATATCAAGTTCAATCTTCATGGAACTGCCTTTGTAAATAGTCTATTACAGAAAGTCATACATTAAAATTCTGCAAAAAAATATAACTAATATTTCAAGCACTAAAACTATTATTGTTTTTCTTTTTGTTGAGAAAAGCTTGTCATAATATACAAGTAAATCACTTTAAAACATTTAATGTAGTAGAATTTAAAAAATTATAATTCTTTAGTTGATAGCACATTTCGTGATAATAAAATAAGTATTTGTATCATGGAGAGCTTCCCTATTCAGGCTTTGGTATAATTTGTGTCAGTGTCTACTTTGTCCCAAAAATTTGATATAAGAAACTTCAAATAGCTTTCAGCACTGGACTTAGAACATCAAGAGACAAGGTCTCTCATTGCAGCCAACTGCCTTTGAAGTCTTGCAATAATTGCTTAGCTATTTTCAGACTATATATTCTCATTGTCAAGCATTTCACCATGAGGGATTTTTTACTAATCCTCTTTTTTTTGTCCCGGTTTTCATCCAAAAACACCTTTTCAGGAGGAGAGAATTGAGAATCTCAGCAACTGAAGCATCTGCCAAGTGAAAAGATAACTCATATTATAATATATGTGAATAGGGCAAACACAATGTGGATGGTTCTGATTCTTTCTAGAATTATACTGTAGAAATCCTAACTTTCTATATGTATGAACTATGTGTTTTAATGCTTATTTTTATGGTCATTAAGATCAATTGTTCTAAAAGTCATCAGTTGCTCATCTGGGAATCTCAAGGAATGCAGATCTTAATAAAGCAGGAGAATTCTACGCAGCAGAGCATGTATAATATTCTAAGGTAATGAGTTACATGCAAGCATAGACTTTTAAAGATTAGTATATTATTTAAATATGTAGATTTTATTAAGTATTGACACATTACGACATATTCAGTAAGAAGTATTAAAATTGGCAAAATGTTTGCAAATATATATTACCTTTTTTATCCAGCGTGTTGAGTGCCTTCCTATGTAGCATTAGAAATAGCCAAATGTAATTGCTTCTCTCCACTGGCAAGTGAAATATGATTATCTACTCTGGAGCTAAGTCTGACAAGAATTTACAATTAATAGATGGTACTGGAGGTAATGTCTAGACAGTTCAAGGTCAGACAATAAGAGGAGTGAAGATTTCTACATGCTCTCACGAGTCTAGAAGCTATCATTGAAAATATATGAAGATTTTAAGAGATATTGTGGGAAACCTCTGAGATGATATGAAGATTGGAAGAGCTGTCACAGGTCTTTCCTCCCTTGGAAGTGATGCTAGGTATATGCATGATGAGTAAGTTGTCTTCGACCTCTAATTTCAGTATAGCTTAAAAAATAAACCTATTTACTTGACACCTAGAGTATGTTACCCAAGAAAACAGTAGCAGGAATATGAACTTGCATAATCATTCATGTAATATTGATTTTTAGACATGAAATTTTCAAGTAAGATGCTATGCCTGTAAATATCACCAAAATAACTCTACAAAATTACACAGAATGGAAGAAAATGTGAACATCTGACTATTACTCGGCCAGACAATAAAGCCCTTCTGTACTACAAAGCACCATGTTTTTATCAGAGAATAAATGGTCTTCTAAGTATTAGTGGGTTTTGTTAAATTAGAACATTTCTAAAATTAGAAATTGATGGAACAATGAGAAAGCAAGACAAACAAATGAATGAAAAAGCCTAGGCATGAAAGAAAAGCATTCCATTGTCTTCTGTTTCAGTGCCTATCTTCACTTACCATACTCAGACTTCTATGTAAAGCCTAAAAAGGATGGTCATACACTGATATTGATTACAATAGCATTTTATCACTCTCATAGTTTTTTTGCTATGCATGGATCAGAAATTCTTAAAACAACTTTAAAGATTACATGAGATCCCATATGCAAAACTAGATTCACAATAGGATACCAATGTATCTATATGTTCATGTATGTATGAATATCTAAAAGGTAAAACTCAACTCTTACCTGCTTAAGCACACACACACACACACACACACACACACACACATGATATCTGTCTATCTATCTATCTATCTATCTATCTATTTATCTATATTTTTTCAGTAGTTTCAAGGAGTTTGAATTCCACTTAATAACAGTTCAATAATTAGATTTATGAATCTAGTAACACATTTTCACTCTGGCTTTTTCAAATATATAGTTGTCTATTGTGGCAAGTACAGCTGCCATAAACCATCTTCCCATTATTTAACAAAAGAGAGCTATGCAGGAATGTTAGAGAACTAAAATTTTTAGAGACTGTTTTTAAAATCTAATTCTCTCTGGAAGTGAGGCTGAGTTAATGAGACAGTTAAACAAGCACAGTTTGAAAAAGAGGCTGCCATAAAAATGTGTTTATTCTAACAAGGAATGCAGGAAGCTCAAGTAATTATCAATTGGCTACCTATCATATGTCGTTGTTGACTCCAAGAAGTGAAGTATTTTTAAGAAAGTACACCTGCATTAAAACCTAATTTTCAAGTTTATTAGTCAGCTAGTCTAAAGCAATCATAATAAACATGAAGGGAACCATAGCTAATGAGCAAATACAAGCTTCTGCATCGAGCACAAGCATCATTAAACTTACAATTCCATCAAGGATTCTTACAATTATAAAGTGAATTGTGACCCGCTTCACTTTAAGTTATGCAGATTGTTTTCTTGATATGTACCTGACTTTGTGTGGGCTTTGGTTTAAGAGCCCATGTGTTAAATTCATGATACCAATAGCCATCTCCTGTCAAGAAGACAATATCTCTCTACAGTTATCAACGCAAGATCAAGACATCCATATCCTGACATAGAGGAGGTAGATGATCCCCAAGCCTCATCTATTTCAGAAGAGCTGTTGGTAATGGATACATGATGCACTGAGGGGAAAATGTTCTTATGGAGTATATGGCAACTGATAGACTTCCCTTGTTCCTGATGATGCTCCCACACAACTGGGTACAGATGGGTAGCACAAATTGGAAATAATTTATCGGGAAAATGGAGAATCGGTGTAGTTTTGATGGGAAATTAATGGAGAGTTGAGGTGATCAGTGATATTAAGCATAATTATATTTGATTGTATACATGTGGGAGCCTTTCAAAATTAATCTTATAAAAGGTCAGCTGAGACCAAAACAGGAACAATATATCTGAGCAGGTTAGGGAATCTGTTTGCAGTTAAGACAGTTAATATGTTCCTGTTGGTCCTGTGTAGGTTAAAATTTCTGTTTGTAGTTGAGAATACATTCTTGTTTGTTCTGGTTAAGTCCTTGCAAGCTGATGCTGTAATTCAGAATAAATTTCAGTTTATTAGATTTAATGTAATCTTTAAAACATATTTTCATCCTACACTAACTTTGTGATTTCATTCATATGAAGTACACATTTACCCCTGTTCTTTCCATTTCATTTTATTTTTTTCTAGCAATGTATAACAGCCAAGTCTCTCATCTCAGTAAAAACTTTATCTCTCCCATAAAAGGAACCTCAAGAGGCCAGCAGGGGCTGATCACTAAAAACCCAAACTTAGGGAGAGACAGCAAGACCGGCCAATTGCTTTAATTGGACAGTCATGGGTTTGGTCTTTCTCTTTGAAATTTTTCAGGTTTAATGCTCACTTTATCTGATTTTGTTAAAAGCACCAACACCCAGAAGGAACATATGATTCTACAATCATAAACTCATTATATACTAGGTGAGACCCAGGTAGGTCTGATGATGCAAACCTGCAATCCCAATAGTTGGTAGAAACAAGAAGATCATGAGTTTAAGCTTAAGACTATATAGCATTATGATTGATATTCCAGCTACAAAATGGCTAAACTTTTAAAATCATACAATATGTAGATATTATTTTATTTATGTTAATAAGTACTTTATTCTATATATATTTTACTATGGTTTAAAAATTATCCATCATTGTGGTCGATTTTACAAATAACTTTATGTCCTAGAAAGCTCATCTGATATGCAATCAATAAATTCCAAGCAAGCTGAGCAGACTTGCTCAAACCTCTGATGTCCTGGAATTCCATCTGGATGCAGTGAAGATACAGCATCAGAGGCTTATCAATTTACTCTTCCCCCCACTCCTCTTCTAATATCTCAACACCCATAATCAGCTTGAAGAAGTTAATGAAGAGTCAGTGCCCATTTTCCCAGGGCTTGGGGACTAAGGTGGTAAATATTGGGCTGTCTTTCTAGGGAAAAGTAGCAGTTTTGTGGGAATAGAGAGGATTAGCTAGGATTTATTGCATAGCCATAACCTATTGGTAGAAATCTGTACAATTATTATCAAGATGAAGATATAATTTCTTAAATGGCACCAATTTACTTTGATTACAAATTTTAAGGATTTCATTGGTATGAGCATCTTATTGATATAAAAGTGAGATGAATATTGATACTCTCATAGGCATTGTACCAGTATAACACATTTAGGAATACAAGGCTTAGACCCAGTCCTTCTTTAACTTTTTTTTAACAGATTTGAGATGGATAGCCTGTGAGTTAAGGGACTATGGAAAATTCATGGCTTGGAGTTTATTGTTAGGGTATTTTCTATGTTTTATTTAGAAATAGCTGAGTGGAGTTAACAGACAACAGTCCAGATTACCTTACATGGATAGTTGGTTTTCAAAACATCAGAAGTCCACAGAATTGATGTTACAAACATTTCTGTATTAATGTTCATTTTGATTAGAGACCTGTCTGCTCCTGACAGCTTCCTGTCTTGGATTCTAAGAAGAAATTGAGCATCTTTGGAGTTATTCCAGTTGTGGGGAGACAGCCACTAGGCAAGAATTGCCTCTTTCCATCTACAGACAAATTACTGTCCAGAAAAGGACACACTTTCAGAATAGTCGACTGATTATATCTGCCTAGACAGAGTAATCAACCCTTAATAATTCTACATCACTAATGTCTGTCAGATGATCCTGGGCCAGCAGGCTAGAGATTTGATGCTCCAACGTTCTGTACTAGAGGGACTGTTCAGGTGTTCAGCGGTCTCTATAAATTGGCTAAGTTTTAGAAGCTATGCTTTGTGCTTCCCATAATTTCAGTTAACTCAATCATTCTGGATTTCTGAGGGGGTTGAAAACTTATAGTCTCATAGCCAATCCTGGCTATTTACTTTGAGAGAAAAGATCTGAATGGATGGTTTTCAGCTGACATTCATTCTAAAGCCAAGAAAAAAAAGCCAGGTTCAGAACTAAGTGTTTTAGTTAGGAGAGATGACAGAGGTTCTGGTTAGTCAACAAAATGATGGACTGGGTATTAGGACTATCTTGTACCTCACTGGTACAAATAGGCATAATTATGCTCTAATTGTATTTTGAGAGAAAAGTTTTATTTTAACAGGAAGGGTGATGTGTAGGAGGAGCTAAGGTGGGAGGAGTACTGAGGGGAAGAGAAGGAGCAAGGAGAGGAGTAGAAGAAGGAGAGGAGAAGCTAGGTAATGAGAGAAAGAAAGAGGGGATGACATGGAGGCAGATGTTCACCTGTCTCCACCAGTCAAAGATAGTTGATATATCTAGGTTGAGTATTGGGTTACACTTCTGATTGAGCATTACCAAACTTATAAAGCCTTTGATTAACATTTTAAAAAAATTATATAAAAGCAAAAAGGAAAAGGGGGCATGGGATAGGGGTTATCTAGGGAGGGGAAATGGAGAAAGTGGATGGCATCTGAAATGTAAATAAAATATCCAATAAAAAAAGAAAGAAAAAAAAGAAAAAATAATAAATTCCATTCCCTTTGAGGAAAATACTGTGGTTAGAAATAGAAATTATCCTCTTGTGTGAATCTAACATTTCCCATCTTTTTTCTAGAAAAGACTTCATTTGGCTCCTAATTTTTGGATAATTTTAAATGTTTCTAAATGTGAAGGCTTTAAAGTTGTGACACCAGTTACCCAATATTTTTTTCATTTTAAAATAGGAAGTAAATACTTCTGAATTATGAGTCAAACATGAAACAATACATGTTTTGTTATATGTATGGTATCTGTGTTAGTTTGTTCAAGACAGGAGTGTTTGAGTGTGAATACACAAATGCACACATGGGTTCCAAAGCAGAAAACTGAATGTCACCCTCTTTCTTCTCCTTCATCATCATCATCATCATCATCATCATATTATTATTATTATTATTATTATTATTATTATTATTATTATTATATTTCCTCCCTTTTCTATTACTCTTCTTCTGTCTTATTTTATTCATTTTTCTTTTATATAATATATCCAACTCCAGCCTCCCCTCTCACTCCTATTCCCATTGCCTGCCTCTACTTCGTATCCACTGCTCCTCCAATTCCTTCATGAAAAAGTAATAAGCCTCTCAGTGTTTATCAACTGAACTCAGCAGTATAAATACATTTTGATTAGGCATATTCCTTTACAACAAAGCTGTATGAGGCAACTCTGTAGGAGGAAGTAAGTTCCACAAGGAAACAAGACGAAGAGAGACACCCCACTTCAATTATTAGGAGTCCAACATCCCTAAGCTAAAGGATCATAGCATGTATTCAGAGAGCCTGATGTAGACGGACATAGGCTCTGTGATTGACGGTTTAGTCTCTAAGTCCCTATGATCTCTGCTTAGTTAATTCTGTGGGCTCTGTTCTTCGAATGTTCTCTACCAATCTGGATCCTACAATTTTTTTCTCCCCTTTTTCTACAAAGTTCTCTGAGCTGTGCCTAATTTTTTGGCTATGGGTCTGATAAAAGCCAGAAACTGGAAACAAGCTAGATGTCTCTCAACCAAAGGATAAATAAAGACAATGTGATATATTTACACAATGGAGTATTACTCAACAGTTAGAAAAAAAAAAAAGTCACCATAAAATTTGCAAATGGATGGAACTAGATAATAAAAGCTTCCTGTGAGCTGGGCAGTGGTGGCATACACCTTTAATCCCAGCACTTGGGAGGCAGAGGCAGGTGGATTTCTGAGTTCGAGGCCAGCCTGGTCTACAGAGTGAGTTCCAGGACAGCCAGGGCTACACAGTGAAACCCTGTCTCGAAAAAACAAACAAACAAACAAACAAAAATAAAAACAAACAAACAAACAAACAAACAAAAAAAACCAAGAAACAAAAAAAACTTCCCACCCACGTGAAGCAGCCAAGACCCATAAAGATACACTTAATACATATTCACAAAGTGGATATTAGCATTTAAATAAAGGCTCACAATGCCCAAGATACAACCCACAGACCACATGAAGCTCATGAAGAAGGAAGACCAAAGTGTGGGTGCTCCTGTCCTTCTTTAAAAAAGTAACAAAATATTCATGGGAGCAAATATGAAGACAACGTGTGGGACAGAAACTGAAGGAGGGGCTGTCCGGAGTCTGCTCCTATCTATCCCATGTGCATGTGCAATCACCGAAGGCAGATACTGATGTGGATGCCAGAAATTGCATGCTGACAGGAGCCTGATATAGCTGTCTTCTTAAATGTCTGCCAGAGCCTGACATGTCCAAAGACGGACAGGTAACCATTGAACTGATCAAGGGGTTCCCAATAGAGGAGTTAGAGAGAAGACTGAAGCAGCTGAAGGGTTTGCAGCCCCATAGGAAGAACAACAATATCAACCAACCAGAGTTCCCAAAGTCTAAACCACCAGCTTGGGAGCACATAGGGAGGGACCCATGGCTCCAGCTGTATATGGAGGGAAGGACGGCCTTGTCAGGCATAGGTGGGAGAGGAGGTCGTTGGTCTTGTTAAGGATAGATGCCCCAGTGTGAGGAAAATCCAGGGCAGGGAAGTAGAAGAGAGTGCGTGGGTGGGAGCACATCCTCATAGAAGCCGGAGAAGAGGGGATGGGATAGGGGGTTTCTGGGTGGAGGAGGGATAATGGGGATAGGGAATAATATCTGAAATGTAAATAAAATATCCAATAAAATTAATTTCAAAAAGGAAAAAAGCAAAAGATAATTACACTAAAATCCACAGACTCGGAGAAGTTAGACAAAGATGAGAGGGCTAGAAGGGTGGGTACATGGATCTTCCTTGGACGGGGACATAGGATGGATTTTGTGGGTAGACTGAGGGCAAATGGGGGGCTGGAGGTATCAGTTTGGTGAGAGAGAGATATAGGGAGAAAGTACTACGAGGGAATAGATGAGTGAAATATGTGGACATTTAAGGGTAATAAGTAAATCTAATGCAGTAGAAATTTATTGGAACCTATAAGTTGACTGTAGTGATGGCTCCAAAGACTGAAGAAATGTCCATCCAGAGACTGCCCTAGCTAGAGATCCATCCTATATACAGTCACCAAACCCAGAGACTACTGTGTATGCCAAGAAGTGCTTGCTGACAGGATCCTGATACAGCTGTCTTCTGGGAGGCTCTGCCAGAGCCTGACAAATACAGAGGTGGAAGGTCACAGATAATCATTGGACTAAGCATGGGGTTCCCAACGGAAGAGTTAGAGAAAGGACTGAAGGAGCTGAAGGGGTTTGAAACCCCATAGGAAGAACAATAATATCAACCAACCAGAACTCCCAGAGCTCCCAGGAACTAAACCATCAACCAAGGAGTACAAATGGAGAGAGACCCATGGCTCCAGCCTCATATGTAGCAGAGGATGGCCTTGTTGAGCATCAGTGGGAGGAGAGGCCCTTGGTCCTGTAAAAGCTTGATGACCCAGTGTAGGAGAGTTCCAGGGTGAGGAGGCAGAGTGGATGGATAGGTGGAGGGACACCCTCATAGAGCCTGAACCAGTCATCTTTTTAACCAGGTTAAGTGTTTTGCTTTATGGCTTTCTACCTCATATCCTCGCAATGAGACCTCTCACTGAATTAGATGCTTCTTGATTTGGCTAGAGTATCTGTCCAGGGAGCACATGGAAGATCCTTTTTCTATCTTTCAGTGTTGGGGTTACAGTCACTCACAATCATGGGTTTTGGAATAGGTCCTCATGCCTCCTGCAGAACAAGCTGTCTTATACACAGATCCATATTTGTAAAATCTCATCTTTTATGATAATGTCTATAAGTCCTTTCCTCCCTTTTATTATTAAATGAGTCTGTAGTGGTGTAAACACTGGAAGCTTGAATAAACTTTGAACCTAATTGCTTGGAAATGTTTTGATTTCATTCATAATTTCTCATTTTTGAGGGGACAGTCTTATCTGTTAATATCCTAAGCATGTTTTAAAATTGGAATTAATATATTGAGTGAATAACTTTTATGATTGAACTGATTAGACTTGTTGCTAGTTTCCTTGAAATCTTAAACTATACACTGTTACCTCTCCTTTTGTATGTGGCTATTTATTAGTTATTGTTTTGTGCTATTTTTTATTTTTATTCCCTAACTCAAAAAGAGAGAAAACTATGTATGTAATAAATATGAAATTAGTCTATGTTGTATGATCTCTCTTATAGATCATTTTGTCTAGTAGATTCCAAAGAATCAAAGAAACTAGAATATCTAACTGGAGTTTACAAAATCTCTAATGAGAATAACAAAGATTCCATATTAATATTTGTATGAAGAATTAAAAAATGATTTTAACTGATCCAGTAAATAAAATAAAACATTACAATGGATGAAAATGCTCCATAATAGTTCCTAGTAATTATTCTGGTGTTTTTTCTACTGTGAAATAATTACCATAATCTTAAAAGAATAATAGCTTATATTCTTGTATTTCTGGATATGAGCTGTTAGCTTTCCTATGCTAGCTTACCTACTGTACACATATCAGAGTTAAGGTCAAAATGCTGCTTTTCTGGAGATTCTTTGGGAGAATCTGTCTTCTTGCCCTTGCTCCTGTCAGAAGGCAATTTAAACAGCCACCAAGGACTCGGTCAGCTGGGATTTTCCTCTCTGATGCTTGGCCAAACAGTGTTTCTTTCACACTTCAGCATCCCTATCCATTTTTACTTATTCTCTGCTTCCTCAAAATTATGGTCACCTGGTCCTCATGCTTTGGACCCTGACCTCTAGCTCTTTTTGCTCTTTCCAGTCACTTCCTTTTGTGTCATATTTTCATAGTGTTCTTTACCTCCTTCCCTGTTTTCAAGCCATAAACCTTGAGCCCACTTGGAAAAATTCAAATGAATTCTGCTTTAGTATAGTTTGCTTTATTGTTAGTATAGCATCAGAGGTCTGGGTTTAATGACTTCTGTTGAATAACACTGAGAAAGCAAATACATATGTAGAGGCTTTTTTTTTTAATACACTGATACCATTTAGCTTTATTAAAATCTGTAATAACTGAATGAAGATGAGGAGGATATGATGTTACATAGTAAATCATAAAATGCAAAAAATGCAAAATAAACATAGTAAAAACATTTTAATCTTTTGTAAAATAAGCTTTTAGTTTTTTCATTTATTTATTGAGCATTTGTGTATGTGGATGTGTTCATGTGTGTTTGTATGCTTGCATATTTGTATGTATGTATATGAATATGTGGACATACATGCAAGTATATATGATATAGCATACCTGTGAAAATCAGAGAGTGACTTGTAGGATTTGGTTCTTGACCCAGCCAAAAATCAGATTTCAAGATAATGAAGCTAGCTCTTTTAATTTGGATGAAGCTCAATATCTCATAGATGTTGAAAATATGATAATATTTCAGTCCTGCAATATGTATAAAATATATGCATATTATATGTATGTATATAAAATTAATTATAATGAATATATATGTATGTATATTTTTGTGTGTATGTATGTCTGTATGTGTGTGAGTGTGTGTGTGTGTGTGTACGTGTTTAATTCTAATGGGAGAAAAATTTATTCTATGGAATACATCAGATAGCCCTTAGATCTGATTGTCACAGCTTCTACCTACCTCAAAAGTTATTATGAAAATAGAAATTATAAGTAAATCCACATGCGGGCATCCTTCGGATTCTTTTCATTTCTTTTCCCAGGAATGTCAGCAATTGCCTGTCATACAGGTGAGTTTCTTTTTCCTGGTTACCATGGTACATACTCCAACTAAGCAATGTATTTTATCTCCAAGAGCATAGTTCCAGAGGTAACCAGATGGCAAACAAAACCAAAAAGTTTCCCCAAATATTCACACATTTAATTTCTGTAAGTGGTGCATATCTTAGTTACAAAATTTTGATAATAAATTGTAAAAGATTGATAATGAGATTACACCGTTACCAATATATTTTAAAATCTTTAACAGATAACTAATTTAAAAATTAACTGTTGTTAATTTTTAACTGTAGTTAAATTTTTAACTGTAGTTAAAAGTTAACTATCAAAATCTCCCTGAAGATATTAGATTAAAACCATGATGCTAATTGTATTAATCATTATCTGTGTTTTGTGATAGCAAAACTTTGGAGTCCAAAATAGCATTTCTAAATGCTAACAAGAAAAGACGGAAGTACTGCAAATCATAATAATTTAGTGATAAAAATTTCAAATAAATATTACAAAGATTAACCTTATACTTTTAAATGTGTAAATAAAAATATGTCAAAGATAACCACATTTTTCTGAAACCCAATAAATGTATTGAGAATAATTATTGAGGTCTTAATAATACTCCAAAAAGCAAAAAATGTAACTGCATATTACAAGGGTAATATATTTTTTCCTGCATGAGAAAGCTATGTTTTCTATTTAGTAAAACAACCTTTTTGAGACTTGAATTAATTTGTATTGGCTTAGGTTAAATCATAGAAAAATCATTGGTTTCATATTATCTTAAAAATTGATTTCCTTAAAGAACATGAGCCATTGAGTAAAATTATATTCAGTCAGAACTATTGGCTCTCTGAAATAAAATGTAAAATATAAGGCTTATTTTGTCCTTTATTTACATTCTTTTCAACATGAGTTTGTTGAGTGTCTTATGCAAGAGAAGTGTGTGCTTTTTCTTTCCTTGAATATGGGACTTCTTATGTGGCTTCTTTGGCCAATTGTGCTAATTTGTATCTCCCAGGCTATGAACACAGTTCTCAGCAATCTTGTTGAAAGAATAATGGGCATGTGGACAGGTATCTAGCTGACAGACTAAATAGTTCCCAGGGTCTATAGCATAGAATAGTGAAATCTGGTCCACCTTACTTAAACATTTTCAGACCTGACAGAATTCTCAGACTTCTAATTCTTTTAATGACTAAAGAAAGTATTATTTTTTTTTAATTTTAACTTTTAAATGTCTATATTACTATGTCTGAGATATTTTTGTTGTATTATAAATCCTTGTTAAACCAATGTAAATTCCACCTTTCAAAATAATGATATAGTGAGATTCTAATTGTGATAGTGATACATTAAATATACATCTAGTTGAGGAAGCAGCTTAGTGTTAGCATAAAATGTTTAGCTTATACAAAATCTGGAGGTCTATCTTTACAACACAGAATACTACACACAATATCATGAATATTATTAAATCAGTTTGAAAGGGAAATAATCTCCTAAATATCAGAAAACAGCATTAAAATTTTTCAAAAATCATATTTAAAATATCATTATCAAGTTCTATTTTTCTAAAAATATCTTTCATATTATAACTTATGAAATTATCAAATGTTTTAAGAATAGTTTCATGTTGAAGACTTGCCAGTATTATAGAAATTACCATTATTCACAAATACAATATTTGTTTGGATTAAGTGAGTTTAAAAGTGCCATAACTCAGTTATGTATGTATATATATCAACTTGGCACAGGTTAGAGTCATTTTGGAAGAGTGGAACTCATTGAGAAAATACTCTGACCAGCACATTGGCTTATTTGCAAGCCTAGCAGGGCACTTTTCAATTGATGATTATGTGGGTAGACCCATCCTACCTGGTGTAGGGCTACTTCTGGGTGGGCGGTCTTAGATAGCATAAGAAAGGAGGCTAAGAAAACAGTGGGAATCACATATGTTGAGATCTTTCAAGGCCTGAACTTGGAAGCCACAACAGGAGTTTAGGCCTTGAAGGATCTCCAAGTACGTAATTCCCACTGTTTTTTTCAGCCTCCCCTCTTATGTTTCCACAGTGACAGAATGACAAGATGTAAGGTTAAACAAATCCTTTCCTCCACAAGTTGCTTTATATTATGGTGTCTTATGAGAGCAATAAAAACTCTAACTCGGGCAATTTCCAATATTTACCTTAATCTTTTGAAATCTGCTTTATAATTTTTAAAAAATGATAAATATATCAGCAACGGTAGGATCTGTATAATCCCGAAGCCATCAATCTTCACATTGCTCAATAAAATTCTTGAATTTTAGTACAATTAACCCATAGCTATCTATTGAGACATTATAGTATTTATCACTGTTTCAGCTACAGAAGTGATACACAAGTATCCTTATTAATTGAACATGAATAAATTTAACATATACTATTGTAATGAATTATAATAATTCCTTAATTTATGTGAGAATTAAATTCTGACTGTACTGTTTTATGAATCATATATCACCATGTTGATATTTAGGTATTGAACTTCAATCTGTTCTTAAATAATTTGTGATAACAAGCTACTTAGTAAGAGTAAACATGATATTTATTTGGTTTATCTTTATGCTTTCAGAGTGTCTAATTTGTAACATTGTAGTGTGTGTGTGTGTGTGATTCAGCTTATAGCAAAAGTAGAGTGCTTGTAAAAGTACTAAATACAAAATATCTGAAAAACAATGGTTTCTCAAGAATGCAAAACATTTCTAAAAATCTCATTTGCTGACTCATTCCGTTTATTTTGATATTTATTTCTTGAAATTTTAGTAAATGAATAGTTTGTATTTTGTATATCTATCCCCCTCTCCCACTCTCTAGCTTACCTTTTGCAAGAGCCTACACCACTGCATCTTTCTCAAGTTCATGTTCTTTTTCCTTGTTTGTCTTGAAATCACAGAGTATAACTAGTGTTTCTTATATGTACATGGGTGCGAAGTATTCCCCTGGATTATAGGCAACATCCCAATGGCTTCACTCCTAACAGAAAAGTAAATCTCCCTTTTTTAGCAGTCAATTATCATAGCTCCTCAGTTAGAGTTGAATTTCAGAATCTCTCCTTACTCTGTTCTAGAAATTCTAGTTGACTAGATCTTGTAGAGAAATTTCCAGCTACTTTGAGTTCATCTATACAATAGCCATATTATTGAAAAATATTATTACAGAAGAATTATTGATTCCATCCTGGAGCTCTAGCATCTTCTGGCCTCTCTTTTGTATTATGAGCAGAGACTTGGGAAGGGTGTTGATATGGATGTCCCATCTGTGACTTTGCACTCATAGGGACAACCCCAGCATAAAAACAGTTATGAATCTCTCCACTAAAAAAGACTCACAACAAAAACAATAAGAACAAGGCTGAAAGCAAAAGGCAGGAAAACAAGAAATCTATGGATTTAAATATTTAAAAGGCAGTTCATTAACATGAACTTTTACAAAATTATAGGCAAGTAAGGAATGGTGAATACAGGAGAAATATTCTTCCCAAGGGACGAGCTCAGCAATTGGCTATCTAAAATAAAATGAGCAGTCTTGAAAACATAATTATGTATAATTTATATAGTGAACAGATAGTATTTATGTATTTAGTTATATATGTGTGTGTGTGTGTGTGTGTATGGTGTGTGTAGATGCATATATAGATATATACATACTTACAAAACATACAAGTAACAATATTTAAAGAAACGGTGGCCATAAATTTGAAAGAGAATAAGGGATATATTGAAGTGTCTGAAGAAAAGAAGAGAAAAATTAAATAATTATATTTTATTGTCAGAAAATTAAAATATATTTTAAAAGAACAAATAAGAAAATCAATAAATTTTTATACAGGGAGATAAGAGTTCCGTTGCCATGGATTTTGATCATAATAAACAGTACGAGCCATGAATTGCATCTCTTGGAGTAAATGTCAAACCAAATGAAGAGGGGTTCGTTATCCCTTCAGAGCCTTGCTACTATTGCACCAGGGCCCAGATCATGCCTGCAAGTCACTGCAGTAAACAATGTCTGTGCTTTGTAAAGACAATTGCAGTTGTTTCTCCTTCAACAGGTTCAGTAGCACCACAGAAGCTAGCCATCAGTAAGCAAGTTTCTCAGTCAGTTCAATGTCTTATAACCAAGGTGTGTAACTCTTCAGCAATAAGGTTTTACCAATAATTTATGGTAGATAACCAAGGGGAATGGTAATAGCCTTTATTGTTACTGAATTTTCTAATGTTTTATACTCAATCTGTAGGAAAAGGGTATCAAGCCACCCCATAAATACATGTGTGTGTGTGTGTGTACATATATGTACATATATATCCTGATTATATATATCTTATATATAGTTTTTATGTAATATTATAAATACACAAAATATACATATAATATATATGAAATAGAACATATTTCAATATAATTGTGTAAATTCAATATATTTATTGAACCATTATATAGTAATTATATAATAAATTATATGAAAATAAAAATATATAGATTAATAGAATATTAAACTTATTTTTTATTTACATTCTGACAGGGTCTTATTCTAGCCCATGGTGACCTAGAGCTTTCTGTGTAGACCAAGTTGGTCTCAAATTCATAGTCATCCTCTCGCCTGACTCTGGGTACTTGGGTTACAGGAGTGTACACCATGCTTGTTTGTAGGGCACTGAATTGAGGATCCCATTCTCCAAAGTACAAGACTGGTCACTGGGATTTCAGATTTCCTGCCAACTTTACACATATTTTAAATGAACATGTAGATATGATACCCTCAAATCATCCCTTTCCTTGTCTATTCTGTTTTGGTAACGTGTCGGGCTTGACTGTGCCTTTCCTGCCAGCTATGTGGTGGCTCGCTGAGCATTGTCAGTGTGTCGTTAGCCTTCTGCACTCAGCCATCTCCATCTGAGCTTAGTGTCCACTTTGCTTTCATCATTTATTTCATAACAACTTGGAAAACGTTGGAAAGCACGAAGTATAGAGTGTTGAAATAGTGCAAACAGAAGGCAGCATGACTGTGCTTCAGGTAATATTTTCATAACCGGTAATCCATCAAAACCCAATTGATCCTTTCTGGCCTATGTAAATTTTAACAGTTTAGACGTGGACAGCCATGAAGTTACTTCCGAGAGGACTGGGTTGTTACAGAATTACTGCTAAATCACAAAGTTATTTCATAGACAAGAAGAAAAATTCAAGTTAAGACAAAGTGAACTGAATTGCCTTATAATAGCAGAATATATAGGTTTGGGGTCCAGCCTGCCCATGTACCCATCTTTACTCTGTTACAGCACTTCTATCATACCTCTGTTTCCTCTCATGTTTGATACTCCTGTACAACCAGGATCATATAAAGCAATTCTCCTCGTCTACCAGAGCTTAGCAATCCATATACACATGCAAGTAAAGTTCAATAAAATTGCAAAATGAACAACAATCAGATACAGAAAATAGTCTGAAATATAATTTTCAAAGGAACATTCTTCCTTATACAGAATGTAGAATTTTAACTTTTACTTCAGCTCTGTAGAAATTCATTGAAGTAATCATAACCTTGAGCCTCAGAAATTATGAAGGCATGCCCATTATTACATGGCATATGAAAGCAAAACGGAAAAATGGACCTAAATTTTCGCAAGTATTTACCATGAAGAAATATTAGTTATGGAAAAAAAAATAAGTCCCAGTAAAGAACATCAGAGACTTAGAACCAAGACTAGCTATGTATTAACCAAAAGGCATATAGCAACTTAAGTTATTTCCCTATTGACAAATAATATATATATATATGTATATATATATGTGTGGTGTGTGTGTATAAAATAATATATAGATAGATAGATAATATATATGTGAAATATATATGAAATATATACATATATACATAAATATACATATTAATTTTAGGAGTCATATGAGCCTAATAGTAGAGGTAATATATTACATATTGAAACTGTCTGAATTTCCTTGTCTATTATTAGTGTTGGTACAGTTGTATTAAGCTACATATTTGACAATAAAAAGGTACAGTATTGTGATTCAGCTGAAGATGATGCAAAAAAAAGGTTTAGATCATCTGGATTTCAGCCAGAAATTTATAAGCTAAGATAAAATGGGTTAGAGATACAATGATATACACTGCTAAAAAACCAAAAAGAAAATAAAAACCCAAAACTGGGGGAATATTGCAGAAACAGAAGGAACAATCTAGAGAGAGAGGGAGAGAGAGGAAATAGAAAGATAGAAGGAAGAAGGGATAGAGAATAGATTTTAGAAGAAAAATCAAAATGAAAAGGTCAGGAAGATGAACATTAATAGTTCTACTTTGAACTCAGTGTTGTGAAATATAATTAATTGTTGAAGACTAGAATTTATAGCTGTTAAATTAGATTATTTTTTCCTGATTTGATTAATGTGGTTTTGGTGACTTGGGCACGGCGCATTACATTTGAAATTTATTTGCTTAATCGTTCAGGTTCTAGTGATCCAAAGTGGGCATCAGTAACCATGTCTAGGAATGAAGTAAAAAAGGAATAAGCATATGAATTTTGAAACGATAAGTGGGTGCCTATGTTAATGCAAAGTATAACTTGCAGTGTCATATTGCATCTTTGAAATGGATTGGAAAATAAAGCTTCTACATGTTCAATAAACTCCCCATCTCTTAGATCATCTGAGAATAATTTTTATGGAGAAAAGTGGAAAAAAGGAGTTTGCTTGATAAAATTTCCAAAGCAGAAAGTTAAGTATAGTAGCACATTATCATGAGGAAGAAGAAGAAAGTGTTGTCTTTTATTTCTAGGCATGTTTTACATATGAAGTGTGATGGATTACTGAGGAGACAACTTAGAAACACAACTGCAATCCTGTTGTAAAATATTTCCTTATGAACACCTACTCGTGCTATCATTTACTGAGTTGAAAATTGTGTTTTTAATTCAATTCATAAATTTTTCTTAATTTTATGCTGTATATTTGATCATATTGTTTTCCTCCCCACAACTTTGTATCTCACAACTCCTCCCCACTTCCTCAGTCACCCAGTTTTCTTTTTTTGTATTTTATCTCAAAAAGATGGGAAAAACTAAAATAATAATAATAGTAATAATAATAACAAACAACAAAATAAGAAACAATATAAAAATACAAAATAAATAGCTCATACAACAACAACAAGAACAAAACAAACACATTTTTGTGTTGGTCAGCTACTTCTGGGAGTACGACTTCAATGATGTTTTATTGATTTACCCTGTAGCATGCCATTGAACAAAACTTATTATCCTTTTCTTAGTAGATTATAATGCAAATAGTTTCTTTATTGTGGGCTGTATTTCATATCTCTTTTCTTTTCCTCCTTGCTGCAATTGTATCTGATTTGAACCTGGGCAGATCTTGTACACGCTATCATAGTCTGTGTGGTCCATAGGTGCAACAGGTTTATTGTGTCTAAATGAGATTCAACTCTCATATGAGAAGCTTCCTACTGTAGGAGTCAGTTAATACAGAGGCTAAGAAACTAGGCAATCTGAAATGTAAATAAATAAAATATCCAATAAAAGAATTTTAAACAAAACAACAAAAGAAGTAGGCAATGTGAGGAGTGTGAGAAACTTTCAAGCACCCATTATTAAATGATATTCCTTTATCAAATGCCCTCATAAATGCTTAGGAATCTATGAGGAAGTGAAGGTTGAATGGTTATGAGAGCCATGGTTAGGCATTCTATTTTAATATTGTTAAATGTTAACACAAAATATTATAATTTGTTGTCAAAAACACTAGATTATATTCTTCTACACAAGAAAAGGAAATAAGGAATTCTTTCTAAGAATATGCTGATATCTATAACAAATCTACTTGAATAGCTGATATTCTCACCAGAAGGTAAAGTCCAGTTGACATTCATAAATACATACATGAATCATCTTTTTAACCTTGGTCTAACCTTTTAAAAATAATTCCAGTCATTGTTCACTGAATTATAAATCAAACCCATAATGTTCTTAAGTGTAAGAGGCTGGCTATCCAATAATATTTATAGGGCACTACCAAAACAGTACAAAAAGATGACTATTTTATACTGTAGAAAACAGGTATTGGCTTTTCTAAATGCAGTCATTTGATTTCAAATTTTTGTTGACCAATATAGGTTCTTCCATTATAGCAAATTTAATACATGATTTCTAACAAATCTTAATGCATTGATCTAGCTAAAGAAAATACCTTGACATTGAAAATGAACCACACATTCTATTATCCAGCACACGTTTCAGGCAATATAAATGAAGATATAAAAGGACACAAATTTGTTTGTTATGAGTCATGCACAATTTTAAATTATATATATATAAATCTCTTCTTATGTAGGTAATAAATTTTAGGCAGGAGATTAACTCTGGACAAAACTGACAGTGAAGCAACATATAATAGAAAAAAGAACAATAGGTGGTGGAGGTCTCTCCAGCTATGCTGTCCCAGTGTCCTAAAAAGTAGAATGTAAGATGATAGAGGTCCACTGATTAACAGTTGTTAAGATTAAACAGAGTGGTTTGCTTCCATTCCATATAAGCCAGTTTACCGGTCCCCAAAAACAGAGATAAAGAACAATAGCTAGTAATGGTGGGCTCTTGCAGGGCCTGCTCAAACATACTCCAGAATTTTGTACTGAGTACTGAGTTTGAGAGCATCACAAATTTAGTTCCATTTAACACTTATAGTTTTACTATTAGATATCTAAGTGTGGCAGTCAATTTTCTGAAGAAATGAAGATTCTGAGAAAAACATATACTTTTTTCAGAAGTATCCACTCTTGAGAGGTACAAGCAACACAAACACAGGGAGAGGAGAAAGAATCTTGGATGGAGAGCCTCAGCTGTGCCTGCTCTCTTTCTAACCAAGCAAACTTTTGTGTCCTAGCTTGCTCTTATTAAACTACAGATTGCTTGATCTGCTAATGTATCACATCTTGATTCCACTCATTTGGAGTCACAAGAAATAAGAATGTTGCTGAAACAAATACCAGAGAAAAAATAAGGGTTGCACAAAACATCAGTACGGCTTTTCAGTCAGAAAGAAAAAGAGGCAAAAGGCAGAACAATGGCAAAATAAGTAAAAATATATATATAATATGTGAATAAATACATAATATTCTAATATTGCAAATGTAATAAATATATAAATGTAATTCTTTTATGCACTTATATTTCATATATACATGTATATATGCATACATATATTGAAGCACCTCATGTTAAATAGGCTCTTGCTCTCTTGCATTCTTGCTCTCTTGCTTTTCCTGCTCTCTTGCTTCTTGCTTCTCCCTTCCCCCTCTCTCCACGTGCTCATGGTCATGGAGATATATAGATATATACCACTTTTCTCTGTTTTATATTGCACCTAACTGCTGAATTTATATATATACATATATGTATATATATATTATATATATTATATATATATATTCCTCCCAATAATCTCTCACACACACATAACACATACATATGTATATTTATATATAAGTAAGTAATATGATGTAATATGATATAATGTTTAATTGTTTTTTCCTTAGATATATCAAACTGCCTAGTAATAAAACCAGCTACTAATCCAAAAAACACCAAGGATAAATCTCATTAGATATTAAATAATTAAATTATATCATAATATATAGCATTAATATGTATATAAAATATATAATATATGTATAATTAACATATATGTATAATATAAAACTCATAAATTTTATAAATTATAATTAAATATACCATATGATATGCAAACATTATATATAATATGCAATTATTTTATACATTTATATTTCATATATACACACATCATGTGATTATGTATTTATGTATGTATATATGTATGTGCATATATGTATATGTGTTTATATGTATATACATATAGACACATTACATACATGTATACACATATGTACACACACAGCAGAAGATGGATAGATAGATAGATAGATAGATAGATAGATAGATAGATAGATAAACAGACAGATATGAAAATATGGGCTTGTTTAATGTCCAAGATCCTAGAAAAGAGTATATAGAGAAAGAATATAGCCATTGTAGAACAGAGCTGGTACTAGATCATAAGTGATATGAAAATGGCATAAAATAATAGGTGTGATAGAAATAAGAGAAAAAGAAAAGTGCGAAATACAGAGATTTTTGAAGTTCAACAATAAGTAAGCATGCATTAAAATGTTATGAGATAATAATAATATTATACCTGGTAAATTAATTAAAAATATCTTCAAAATTGCCAATAAAGACAATTAAATGAAGTAAATTAAATGGGTATAGGTAGAAGTGTAAAATAAAATACTACAAATTAGTAAAAATTAAGGAAAGTCCAGCTCAAGGGGAGGCCCCAAAGCCTGACACTATTACTGATGCCTATGGAGTGCTGGCAGAAGAAACCTATCATGACTACCCTCCAAAAGCCCCAACAAGCTGCTGAAAGACTCAGTTGCAGATATTTACCTGCAACCAATGGACAGAAGCTGGTGGTCCCTGTGGTAGAACTAGGGAAAAGCTGGAGGAAGATGAGGAGGAAGGAGACCTTATAGGAAGAAGACTAGTAGTCTCAACTAACCTGGATCCCCAAGACTATATCAGACACTGAGCCACCACCAAGGCTGCATACACCTACTGATAGGAGGCCCCCAACACATATACAACAGTAGACTGTGAGGTATGGACTCAGTCAGAGAAGATGTACCTAACCCTGGAGAGACTTGAGGACCCAGGGTGTGGGGAGGTTTGCTGTCGTGAGTGCCGGGGTATGGTGACATCCTCTTATAGACAGGGATGGGGCAGAGGTATGGGATGTGAAACATTCAGAGGGTGGACCAGGAGGGAGATAAAGTCTGGACAGTAAAAATAGATTAAAGAATAAATAAAAGAACATTATGAAAAGTTAGTATGCTAATATAGCATAGTATAAATACTGATATTGGGCAAGATGTGGTCAAAAAGCAGAAGGCTGGATCATCTTTCTCCTGGGTTTCTGAACATAGCAGTGCATAGACTTCTGAACTCTTTACTAGGTTGGTCTCTCGCTGAAACTGTATTGGACAAAAAGCCCATAGACTGTCACCTTTGCCTTCATGTTTTTAGTTTTCTGTCTTGAGTGAAAACAAGGCCTATCCTTGCCATACTGCCACAGTTATCTTTTGCTCTACAGATCTTAGATTATCGATTTCATACACCCTTTTTGGTTAGGATTTCAGGTGGTCATTGTCTCTAAAATCTTTGAAAACAGGAAGAAGCAAATATAAAAGTGGGAATTGTGAAGAGTTTCAAAATCTACTGATGGTCCATATGCTGCTTTGTGGATGCACCTTAAGTGTGACACAATCCACGGAAGTTTCAGGTTCTGAGAATTGACAGCAATGGTTCTCATGGGATATACTGTCTCTGGCATTTATCTACCCATTGGGCACTAACCCAAAAACGATCGAACTCTCAGGTTTTGAAGCTAGCTCCTAAAAATGGAGGGGAAAAATCTATCAAACCTGCATCTCTCAAGCTACATATAGCTCACACACCAAATACTTTGATGAAATTGGCCATAATCCAACAAGATGTGAGGAAGGAAGAAGAAGAAGAAGAAGAAGAAGAAGAAGAAGAAGAAGAAGAAGAAGAAGAAGAAGAAGGAGAAAAGAAGAAGAAGAAGAAGGAGAAAAGAAAAAAAAAAAACGGTCATAGGATAGTTTTCAATAAGACAATAAGACTTCCTCATTCATATTTGGGAGGAAGTTTCTGCTTCCCTTTGTTGCGCTTACTGGAGCCCGATGTTGGACGCCAAACTGTTGCAGCCCGTACTGCCCGTTCCGGTCCGAGGGTCAGGGTCTAGCAAGAGAGAGAGTGGGGATAAAGGGGAAGAGACAGGAAGAATGGAGACAAGACAGAGATTCTGATCAAGTCTCTCTCTTTTTTTTTTTTTTTTTTATTAGATCTTTCATTTACACTTCAGATACCATCCCGTTTCCCCGTTCCCCCCCCCCTTAGAAAACACCTATCCCATGCCCCCTTTTCATTTTGCATTTATACATTTTTTTAAGAAATGTTAATCATAGGCTTTATAAGTTTGGTATTGTTCAATCAGAGGTGTAACCCACTACCCAACCTAGATATATCAACTATCTTTGACTGGTGGAGATACATGAACATCTGCTTCCCTGTCTCCCCCCTCTATCTCTCTTTCATCACCTAGCTTCTCCTCTCCTTCTTCTTCTCCTCTTCTTACTCCTTTTCTTCCTCTCAGTACTCCTCCCACCTTAGCTCCTCCTACACATCACCCTTCCTGTTAAAAGGAAACTTTTCTCTCAAAATACAATTAGAGCATAATTATGCCTATTTGTACAGTGAGGTACAAGATAGTCCTAATACCCAGTCCATCCTTTTGTTGACTAACCAGCACCTCTGTCATCTATCCTAACTAAAACACTTAGTTCTGAACCTGGCTTTTTCCTTGGCTTTAGGATGAATGTCAGCTGATGACCATACACTCAGATCTTTTCTCTCAAAGTAAATAGCTATAAGTTTTCAACCCCATCAGAAATCCAGAATGACTGAGTTGACTATAATTGTGGGAAGCACAAAGCATAGCTTCTAAAACTTAGCCAATTTATAGAGACCTCTGAACACCTGGACACTCGCTCTACTTCAAAACGTTGGAGCATCTGTTCTTCTGCCTTCTGGCCCAGGATCATCTGACAGACCTTAGTGCTGCAGAATTATTAAGGGCTGATTACTCTGTCTAGGCAGATATAATCAGTCGACTATTCTGCAAGTGTGTCCTTTTCTGGACAGTAATTTGTCTGTAGAAGGAAAGTGGCAATTCTTGCCTAGTGGCTGTCTCACCACAACTGGAGTAACTCCAAGGATGCTCAATTTCTTCTTAGAATTTAACATAGGAAGCTGTCCGGAGCAGACAGGTCTCTAATGAAAATGAACATTAATACTGAAATGTTTGTCATGTCAATTCTAAGGATTTCTGATGTTTTGAAAACCAGCTATCCATGTAAGGTAATCTGGACTGTTGCCTGTTAACTCCACTCAGCTATTTCTAAATAAAACATAGAGAACACCCTTATAATAAACTCCAAGTCATGAATTTGCTATAGTCCCTTAACTCACAGGCTGACCATCTCAAATCAGTTAAAAAAGTTAAAGAAGGACTGGGTCTAAGCTTTGTATTCCTAAGTGTGTTATACTGGTACAATGCCTATGAGAGTAACAATATTCATCTCACTCTTATATCACTAAGAAGCTCATGCCAATGAAAACCTTAAAATTTGTAAACAAAGTAAATTGGTGCCATTTAAGAATTTATATCTTCATCTTGATATTAATTATACAGATTTCTACTAATAGGTTATGGCTATGCAATAAACCCTAGCTAATCCTCTCTATTCCGACAAAACCACTACTTTTCCCTAGGGAGACAGCCCAACATTTACCACCTTAGTCCCCATGCCCAGGGAATAGGGGCGCTGACTCATCATTAGCTTCTTCAAGCTGATTATGGGCGTTGAGATATTAGAAGAGGAGTGGGGGGGGAGAGCAAGTTGACAATCCTCTGATGCTGTGTCTTCGCTGCCTCCAGATGGAATTCACGGACCTCAGAGGTTTGAGCAGGTCTGCCCAGCTTGCTTGTTGAGTAGATACACCAAGGCTGATCATTCTGCAATATACAATTCTCAAAACAAATTTTAGTATCAAGATAGTTTTTTTTTTTTAAAGAGGGCTGACATTTTATTAAGAATGTTGGTTCTAACCGCTTTTCTATTTTTCCCCTCTTTTATTGGATATAATATTTACATTTCAAATTTTATCCCCTTACCATATTTCCCCCACCACCCAGGAACCCCTTATCCCATCCCCCCTCCTCCTGCCTCGATGAAGGTGTTACCCACCTACCCCCAGCCTCCCTCCCCACCCTCAGATTCCCCCCCCTCAGTGCTCAGCCTTCAGGGTACCAATGATCTTGTCTCCCACCTATGCCCAACAGGGCCATCCTCCCCTACATATACAGCTGGAGTCATGTGTCTCTCCCTATGTGCACCTGGGCTGGTGGTTTAGACCCTGGGGAGCTCTGGCTGGTTGGTATTCTTGCTCTCCTCACAGGGCCACCAGCCCGTATGGTTCACGGTTCCCTCAATTTACTCTCTAACTCCTCCATTGGGAACTTTGATCAGATTAATGGATAGCTGTGGGTATCTGTCTCTGGGTATGTCCGACTCTGAGAGACCTCTAAGGAGACAGCCTTATCAGGCTGCTGTCAGCTTTCCCATCCTGACATCCCTATCAGCGTCTATTTTTGGTGACTGCCTATGGAATGAATACCCAGACACAATGGTCTCCCTACAACCCCCCCTTAGATTCTGACCCACACTTTGTCTCCATATTTGCTCCCTTGGTTATTTAGTTACTCCTTCTAAGAAAGACCTAGGCATCCTCACTTGTTCTTTCTTCTTCATGAGCTTCGTGTCTTCTGGTAGTTGAATCTTTGTTGTTTCAAATTTTTGGGCTAATCTCCGCTTATCAGTGAGTAAATACCATGTGTGTTCTTTTGTGATTGGGTTACCTCACTCAGGATGATATTTTCTAGATCCATCCATTTACCTAAGAATTTCTCGAATTCATTATTTTTAATAGCTGAGTAATATTCCATTGTGTAAATGTACCACATTTTTTGTATCCATTCCTCTGTTGAAGGGCATCTGGGTTCTTTCCAGCTTCTGGCTATTATAAATAGGGCTGCTATGAACATAGTGGAGCATATGTCTTTGTTATTTGTTGAGGCATTTTCTGGGTATATACCCAGAAGTGGTATAGCTGGGTCCTCAGGTAGTGCTATGTCCAATTTTCTGAGGAACCGCCAGACTGACTTCCAAAGTGGTTGTACCAGCTTGCAACCCCACCAACAATGCAGGAGTGTTCCTCTTTCTTCACATCCTCGCCAGCATCTACTATCACCTGAGTTTTTGATCTTAGCCATTCTGACTGGTGTGAGGTGGTATCTCAGTGTTGTTTTGATTTGCATTTCCCTGATGACTAAGGATGTTGAGCATTTCTTAAGGTGCTTCTCTGCCATTCGAGTTTCCTCAGTTGAGAATTCTTTGTTTAGCTCTGTACCCCATTTTTTAATGGGGTTATTTTGTTGTTTTGCGTCTAATTTCTTGAGTTCTTTGTAAATATTAGATATTAGCCCCCTATCAGATGTAGGATTGGTAATGATCTTTTCCCAATCTGTTGGTTGCCGTTTTGTCTTGTTGACAGTGTCCTTTGCCTTACAGAAGCTTTGCAATTTGATGAGGTCCCATTTGTCGATTCTTGATCTTAGAGCATAAGCCATTGGTGTTCTGTTCAGGAACTTTTCCCCTGTGCCTAGGTATTCGAGGGTCTTCCCCAACTTCTCTTCTAATATTTTCAGTGTACCTGGCTTTATGTGAAGGTCCTTTATCCACTTGGAGTTGAGCTTTGTGCAAGGAGATAAGAATGGATTAATTTGCATTCTTCTACATGTTGACCTCCAGTTGAGCCAGGTACACTTGTTGAAAATGCTGTCCTTTTTCCACTGGATGAATTTAGCTCCCTTGTCAAATATCAAGTGACCATAGGTATGCGGGTTCATTTCTGGGTCTTCAATTCTGTTCCATTGATCGTCCTTTCTGTCTCTGTACCAATACCAAGCAGTTTTTATCACTACTGCTCTGTAGTACAGTTTGAGGTCCGGAATGGTGATTCCCCCAGAGGTTCTTTTATTGTTGAGAATAGTTCTCGCTATCCTAGGTTTTTTGTTATTCCAAATGAATTTGTAAATTGCTCTTTCTATCTCTATGAAGAATTGATTTGGAATTTTGATGGGTATTGCATTGAATCTGTAGATTGCTTTTGGCAGGATAGCCATTTTTACTAAATTAATCTTGCCAATCCAGGAGCATGGGAGATCTTTCCATCTTCTGAGATGTTCTTCAATTTCTTTCTTGAGAGACTTGAAGTTCTTGTCATACAGATCTTTCACTTGCTTTGTTAGATTCACTCCAAGATAATTTATTTTATTCGTGGCTATTGTGAAGGGTGTCATTTCCCTGATTTCTTTCTCTGCCTGTTTATCCTTTGAGTAGAGGAAGGCTACTGATTTGTTTGAGTTGATTTTATATCCAGCCACATTGCTAAAGTTGTTTATCAGGTTTAGGAGTTCTCTGGTGGAAGTTTTAGGTTCACTTAAGTATACTATCATATCATCTGCAAATAGTGAAATTTTGACTTCTTCCTTTCCTATCTGTATCCCTTTGACTTCCTTTTGTTGTCTAATTGCTCTAGCTAAGACTTCCAGTACTATATTGAATAGGTAAGGTGAGAGTGGGCAGCCTTGCCTAGTCCCTGATCTTAGTGGGATTGCTTCAAGTTTCTCTCCATTTAGTTTGATGTTGGCTACTGGCTTGCTGTATATTGCTTTTACTATGTTTAGATATGGGCCTTGTATTCCTGATCTTTCCAAGACTTTTAACATGAAGGGATGTTGAATTTTGTCAAATGCTTTCTCAGCATCTAGTGATATGACCATGTGGTTTTTCTCTCTGAGTTTATTTATGTAGTGGATTACATTGATGGATTTCCGAATATTGAACCATCCCTGCATTCCTGGGATAAAGCCTACTTGATCTTGATGGATAATTGTTTTGATGTGTTGTTGGATTCGGTTTGCGAGAATTTTATTGAGTATTTTTGCATCAATATTCATAAGAGAGATTGGTCTGTAGTTCTCTTTCTTTGTTGGGTCTTTCTGTGGTTTAGGTATGAGTGTAATGGTAGCTTCATAGAATGAATTGGGTAGTGTTCCTTCTGTTTCTATTCGATGGAATAACTTGAAGAGGATTGGTATTAGGTCTTCCTTGAAGGTCTGAAAGAATTCTGCACTGAAACCATCTGGCCCCGGACATTTTTTGGTGGGAAGATTTTTAATGACTGTGTCTATTTCTTTAGGCGTTATGGGACTGTTTAGGTGGTTTATCTGCTCCTCGTTTAACTTTGGTACCTGGTATCTATCTAGAAAATTGTCCATTTCCTCCAGATTTTCCAATTTTGTTGAGTATAGGCCTTTGTAGTAGGATCTGATAATTTTTTTAATTTCCTCTGTTTCTGTTGTTATGTCTCCCTTTTCAGTTCTGATTTTATTAATTTGAATGCTGTCTCTGCGCCCTTTGGTTAGTCTGGCTAAGGGTTTGTCTATCTTGTTGATTTTCTCAAAGAACCAGCTCCTGGTTTTGTTGATATTTTGTATAGTTCTTTTTGTTTCGACTTGGTTGATTTCAGCCCTGAGTTTGACTATTTCCTGCCGTCTACTCCTCTTGGGTATACTAGCTTCTTTTTGTTCTAATGCTTTCAGGTTTGCTGTCAAGTTGTTGATGTATGCTCTTTCCACTTTCTTTTTGTGAGCACTTAGAGCTATGATTTTTTTCCTCTTAGTACTGCTTTCAATGAGTCCCACATGTTTTGATATGATGTGTCCTCATTTTCATTTAAATCTAAAAAGTCTTTAATTTCTTTCTTAATTTCTTCCTTGACCAAGTTATCATTGAGTAGAGCATTGTTCAGTTGCCAAGTGTATGTCGGTTTTCTGATGTTTTTGTCCATGTCAAAGACAAGTCTTAATCCATGGTGGTCTGATAAGGTGCTGGGGATTATTTCAATCTTTTTGTATCTGTTGAGGCCTGTTTTGTGACCAATTATATGGTCTATTTTCGAGAAGGTACCATGAGGTGCTGAGAAGAAGGTGTATTCTTTTGTTTTAGGATGAAATGTTCTATAGATGTCAGTTAAGTCCAATTGGTTCATAACTTCTGTTAGTTTCATTGTGTCTCGATTTAGTTTCTGTTTCCATGATCTGTCCATAGCTGAGAGTGGGGTGTTGAAATCTCCCACTATTATTGTGTAGGGTGCAATGTATGCTTTAAGTTTTAGTAAAGTGTCTTTTATGTATGTGGGTGCCCTTACATTTGGGGCATAGATGTTGAGAATTGCAAGTTCCTCTTGGTACATTTTTCCTTTCATGAATATGAAGTGTCCTTCTTTATCTTTTTTGATTACTTCTGGTTGAAAACTGATTTTATTTGATATTAGAATCGCTACTCCAGCTTGTTTCTTGGGACCATTTGCTTGGTAGATTGTTTTCCAACCTTTTACTCTGAGGTAGTGTCTGTCCTTTCCACAGAGGTGCGTTTCCTGAATGCAGCAAAATGTTGGGTCCTGTTTACGTATCCAGTCTGATAGTCTATGTCTTTTTACTGGAGAATTGAGTCCATTGATATTAAGAGATATTAAGGAAAAATGAGTGTTGTTTCCTGTTATTTTTGTTATTGGCAGTGGAGATATGTTTGTGTAGCTACCTTCTTTTACGTTTTTGGAAGATTACTTTCCTGCTTTTTCCAGGTTGTAGTTTCCCTCCTTGTGATGGAGTTTTCCACCAATTATCCTTTGAAGTGCTGGGTTTGTGTTGAGATACTGTGTAAATTTGGATTTGTCATGGAATATTTTGGTTTCTCCATCAATAATGATTGACAGTTTTGCTGGGTATAGTAGTCTGGGCTGACATTTATGTTCTTTTAGGGTCTGTATGATATCAGTCCAGGATCTTCTGGCTTTTATGGTCTCTGGTGAGAAGTCTGGTGTAATTCTTATAGGTCTGCCTTTATATGTTACTTTGCCTTTTTCCCTTACTGCTTTTAGTATTTTTTCTTTGTTTTGTACATTTGATGTTTTGACTATTATGTGGCGGGAAGTATTTCTTTTCTGGTCTAAACTATTTGGAGTTCTGTAGGCTTCTTGTATATTTATGGACATCTCTTTCTTTAGGTTAGGGAAGTTTTCCTCTATAATTTTGTTGAGAATATTTACTGGTCCTTTAAGTTGGGAGTCTTCCCCCTCATCTATTCCTATTATCCTTAGGTTTGGCCTTCTCATTGTGTCTTGGATTTCTTGTATATTTTGGGTTAGTAGCTTTTTGTATTTTGCATTTTCTTTGACAGTTGTGTCTATGTTTTCCATGGTATCTTCTGCACATGAGATTCTCTCTTCCATCTCTTGTATTCTGTTGGTAATACTTGTATCTATGACTCCTGATCGTTTTTTTAAGTTTTCTATCTCCAGGGTGTTCTCCCTTTGTGATTTCTTTATTGTTTCTACTTCCGTTTTTAGATCCTGCATGGTTTTGTTTAATTCCTTCTCCTGTTTGGTTGCATTTTCTTGTAATTCCTTAAGGGATTTTTGTGTTTCCTCTCTAAGGGTTTCTATCTGTTCTTTGAGAGTGTTATTTATGTCTTTCTTAAAGTCCTCTATCATCATCATGAGAAGTGATTTTAATTCTGAATCCTGCTTTTCTGGTGTGATGGGGTGTTCAGGGCTTGCTATGATGGGGGAACTGGGTTCTGATGATGCCATGTAACTTTGGTTTCTGTTGCTTACGTTCTTGCGCCTGCCTTTTGCCATCTGGTTAATTCTAGTGCTACCTGTACTTCTGTCTCTGATTGAAGCCTGTCTTTCCAGTTGTCTCGCTTTTGTTTGGTCTTCTAGGAGTCCAGATGTCTTTGTGTTTTTTTCCAGCTGCCCTGATTACAGTGGTATCTCTAGGATGCCTCAGGATATGGTGCCTCCAAGGTAGCAGTCCAGCTAGATGTCTGCTGTTCTGGGTGCAGTGTCTCCTCTTGGATATCTCAGGGTATGTTGTTTGACACTCTGAGTTCAGTTGTTCCTCTGTGGCTCTGGGTTGAGCGGACCTTCCAGTATGTCTCAGGTGGAATCCGGGGTCCACACAACTGCAGACCTGGTAGAGGTCTGGTCTGGGACTCAGACCCTGCAGGCCTCAGACCGGAGGGGGGGCGAGCAGCAGAAGGAGCGTGCTAGTGCTGGGTATGGGTTCTATGGATCCCCCAGAATGTGTCTGGGGGACTCCTGGGTGCACTTACCCGCAGGCCTCAGACTGGAGGAGGGGCGAGCGGCGGAAGGGGCGTGCTAGCGCTGGCTATGGGTTCTATGGATCCCCCAGAATGTGTCTGGGGGGCTCCTGGGTGCACTTACCCGCAGGCCTCAGACTGGAGGAGGGGCGAGCGGCGGACGGGGCGTGCTAGCGCTGGCTATGTGTTCTATGGATCCCCCAGAATGTGTCTGGGGGGCTCCTGGGTGCACTTACCCGCAGGCCTCAGACTGCAGGAGGGGCGAGCGGCGGACGGGGCGTGCTAGCACTGGCTATGTGTTCTATGGATCCCCCAGAATGTGTCTGGGGGCTCCTGGGTGCACTTACCCGCAGGCCTCAGACTGGAGGAGGCTGATCAAGTCTCTCTTATTGAAGGGAATTCTGAGCTATTTATAGGCTTTTTGCCACGTGC
The DNA here is from genome assembly GCF_011762505.2 of Arvicanthis niloticus. Lineage (NCBI taxonomy): Eukaryota > Metazoa > Chordata > Mammalia > Rodentia > Muridae > Arvicanthis > Arvicanthis niloticus. The sequence goes on along the minus strand of NW_023046056.1, from coordinate 6,938 downwards.
CTTGTAGGCGCGTGGATACCACGTGCCTTGCAGGTGTTGATATGACGTAATCCTTACAGGCGTCTATAGCGTGGACAGCAAGTGCACCGCAATGCCTTGCAGGCGTGGATAGCACATGCGCCTTATAAGCATGTATGGTGTAGATAGCACGTGGACAGCACGTGAACTGCATGCCTTGCAGGCGTGACTACCACGTGCACCTTGCAGCTGGGGCCAGTAAACAGCAACACAAAATATGTGGGATATCAGAGTGTGCTTCAGCTGTTGTAGGCTAATGAAACCAAATCTTTCGTCAGGGTATATGGTTCCAGATGGCTGCAAAGTTGATCTAGCCGCTTTCCGCTAAAGTCGGCTCCCAACATCCCTTCACTCACCAAGACAATTTTAATGCCTATAATAGTGTTTATTTTATCTATTTATTTTTCTATTTTGCTGTATATCCCTTCTATTTCTGAATAAATGTCAGTTATTGGATCATTTCCTTGGTACATTTCCAGTGGTCTTAGCTACCTTCTTTGTAATAGATATGTTATTTCTTACTGTGACACTCAGCTTTCACCGGCCATGTGGACACAGCTCTACTCTACAATGTTACTCAAAAGCAAAATATGTTTTGATCTATCTTGTTTCTAAGGGATGACTATGTTTCTTTGACATTAAAAGTTTTTATGAAACATGTATTTTTCATAATATATGTCAATACACACACACACATGTATATAGACAAAGGTGAAAAAATATAGAAAACTTGCCATAAGCATTTACATGTATAATAAACAGTGAATTAAAATACTGCATATTGTGATTGTAAAAGTAGTTGTTACTGGCCATATGATCAGGAGGCATTATTGCATGTAAATTACATGGTACTTTCATGTAATAACAGTACATGGCGAGGAAATTCTTTTTACTCAACCAAGACCAAGACTAAAATAGTTGCAGGTCATACTTGATAGAAGAGAGGAAGGCAACACAGAAATTGAACCAGATGGTAAATACCTTTGATAACCACATAACATACTATGAGATAGGTAAAGCCAATAGAGGAAACACTGAAAGTTGAAGACTCTCTTTATTAAAAGTGTGAGTATTCTGAAAGTTTTAGAGGAGAATTGAGAGCATTCTTTTCTGTCTGAGATAGAATCTAAGATTTAGCAAAGAACATAAACTTGGAAAATTCAGCAAAAATCTTAATAAATATGACTACATAAAATGTCCTTGTGCATAGGATAAGAAGGAACAAGATTGTATCTCAGTTGTATATTTTAATATAAGTCTTTCTGTTCATTCTGCACCAGTTAGATATATGACAGAAACACAATAATTCTTTCATGCCATGCCAAATTTTTAGCCCTGATTCTGTCAGTTTTTAATTTTCCTTGGAAAATAATTTATATTAAAATGAATTTTTTCATAATTTATGCCAGTTATTACTTATTCTACCTGAGCACATAAATGACTTTTCATATAAATATGAAGTGGATTTTTTTTTAGTTTTTAAATTAAAATATTATTTTTCAAAGAAAAACTGATATCATAAATGTTATGAATAATTAATATAATAAAGAGAATAAACATCATAAATGATTTTTAGTGATTGAAGTATTTTGAAATAAAAACAAATAGAAACACTTTAAAAGAAAACCCATAGAATTATGATTTATATTACACAAATAACCTCATTTTATATGACTTATATTACACAAAACATATACTACAATAATTTTTATCATTTTAATCACAGTAAGAAAAAATATTTCCATTAACATATTATAAGATCTATGGAGCTTATATATGATATAAGAACCACACAGTGTGCTTAATCAGATCTCAAAATGTTGTAAATTTTCCTTGAGCTTCCTGTATGTTCAATTTTTAATTTTATTTTTATTAATAAAAATATATATTTGAAAAGTTACATACCCTTTTACTTGTGACAGCTGAGATAGTGATGACTAATTTTCCGTGTCTCATCAGTTCTTGGCTTCATGTATCCTTTCATGTGTATTATCATGAGATTTTTACCTTTGACATTAATGTGACTACCGGTGGTGTCGCTGCTCAGTACTTGCTTAGGCAGCCATATTATTGAGATTTCACGATTGTACATTCCATGTCATTTCTTTCAGGGGTACATTTTCAATGTAGGAGTATTTTTATATGTATGCCAAAATAGTTTGAATATTTTTAAAAATTTATGCAAAATGTTCTTCCAGTTGGCAAAGATTAAGATTATGTCTATGTTCTGCACAAGTAGCTCGTTGTTTCTGTATCCTCTCTTCTGTATTTTCTTAAGCTCTTTTCCTTCTGTTTATTGTTTTTGTCATATGACATATTCATTTATATTTCATCTTATTAATTATATTTTCTCAATGTCCATCTGACACCTGCATGTCTTATAAGAGAGATGATGAGTGTTTCTGGATGGGAGGAGTGGTGAAGAGGAACTTAGAGAAGTAGAGGAGGGGAAAGCATAATACGATATAATAAAAAAGTCTATTTTCAATAAAACACATAAAGAATGTATTCACCATTATTATTTGCATAAGAATTCTTTAAATGTGTATATAATCTACTTTCCATCCATTTGTAGTTATTGTGCAGATGCTAGTGTTTTAATTAATAGAAAGAAAATACTATATTCAACTGTAATTATATTACCATTGCATGGTTGAAAATGAAATTGAAATATTTGCTGAACATCTGAAAAGTGGAAGAGCACAAGTAAAGTTAAAGTTGCCATCGATTTGTTTGCATCTGTGATGCAGAACTAAAATACTTTACTTTAACTGTGTTCCTTTTCTTCATCAAGATTTTCAAAACTCCTTCAACTCCAATCATTTGTGAAGTATATAGAAAGAACATTGTAATTATCCTATAATTTTAGCACAGCTTTATTTAAAAATCAGAACAAATATTAATATCCCAGTTCCACATTACAGAGAATGATTTAAGTTTTGACAAATATCAGAGACTATATTATCAACTCAACATTTTTCTTTTAGTTTAACATTATTTGTATCTTTGCATCTCCATGTGTAACATGTTACATACATGTGTGATATATTTATACAACAAAGAATAGAGTAAAAATGAAACTTTTTACTGCAGGCCTAGTATTTTTTATGTCATTCATAAGGAAGGAAAACTTAGCATCAGAAAGCTAAGTCTTCATAAAGCCTGAGTTACTCCATACTAGTTCATGTGGAATCATCTTCAAGAGATTAGATAGTTATTAAGTCATTAATGATTAGGATTTTAGTAATTTTTACTTAATTATTTTTGGTGTTAATAGATTTTGAGATATTGTTGTTTTAAATCATTTATTTGTTCTCTTTTACTGATTGATAACAAAGATTCACAATAGGGAATATCAGATACTTACACCTAGTAGTTTCTGTCTCCCAAATATTCTATCCACTTATCTCACTTTTCTAATTAATGTGCTTTATAAAGTTTGAAGCTCAAAGTGTATTGGGTAAAAGTCTTTTTGGGAGTGTATGAAATCTTACCATTCACAAATACCCACATCTTTTTTAATACTCAAAATGTATGCGCAACACCTTGTAAGCCTGTGTCCTTTGATATGCAGATTGAGATAAAAATATGCCGAGTCTGTATGTTAAGTGATGTAATTTAAAATACTGGAGGAAATAGAGCAGAAAGAATTGAAATCTCTGGAAAACTGGTTTTTTTTTTTTTTCCTTTAAATATACACAAAAACAAGCCTGAGCTAACCATGAGTGGTTACATCAGCCACTGTTATTATCATGATTAACTATCATTAAAGCTGTCACTAAAATGAATGAGCTCCTAGTTAAAGGGGACACTATTTTCTTTCTGTTAAATGACAAGGAAAAAAATCAATCTGAAATAATGTGTTTCCTGCTTCTAAGTGCAAGTGAGTACATTTCCACAATATTTTATACCCCAAACTAATTGTTACTACACTAAACACTGTTTCCAGACAGAATATTGCCACTAGTCCATGCAATCATCATTTCTTTTCCAATATTTCTTTTCTCAATCTTCATGTATTGTTCATCCTGACTCTTAGTTGTGTGTCATTTATAAATACATTGACTTAAGTGGCTTTCAGAGCCTCTATTTTTCTACATTTGTTTTTACATGGTATAGACAATGAGAGCACATCAATCACATAAAACAAATATTTTGATATTTTTAGAGTCATTACTAAACCCTCATTTTATCTAAGGGATGACCAAATATCTCAACGCTGAATTTTCAATAATATTTTATTCTCTACAGAAATCAAAGTTATATTGCTCTATTATACTGTCTCTTCATTTTTGTCTAAAATTGCTGTGAGATTTGTTTTTTTCTGCTTTTGCTTTTTTTAAAGCCTTTTCAATAACGAGTGATTATGATGTTTACTGCTTTATGAAATATGAGAAACAAGGAAGCACACAATGACATTTTAAAAAAAAATTGACTAATAGTGTTTAATTTTACCTTAGGTATCTGGACTATTAGGTCTCTGGTTTTAGATACCCAAATTGTGTCATGCATGGCTTTCTTCTCATATTGTAGGTCTCAAGACAAATCAGGCGTTAGTTGGATACTACCACATGTTCTGTACCACAACTGCCCTACCATATTTGTAGACAGGACAGGTAGTAGATCAAAACTTTTGTGGCTAGGATAGTGTCTATATGTCTCTTTCAGTGGCCTGCAAGAATACCTTCCCACAATAAGAAGATTGGAATGTAGAGGAAAAGGGTCCATGTAGAAATCAGCTTGACTTTTCCATATTCAATGCATAGTATGGATATTGTTCTTGGCAAAGACCCCACTATTAGTTTTCAGAGAGCAACTAGTTTTTTATTAGTATCAGCCTACACTAATATGGGGGTTGTTTGTATATTTCTCTGAGATGCCCTTGACCAACAGTTCTATAGCATTCAATCCTTTTCAGCCTATGGAATCCTTGCCTGGCTTCCAAGAGATGACCAGTTGAGAATCCGTATCTCTCAGTACAAGGAATGCTAATTAGGATCACCTTCATAGATTCGAGAATGTTTTCCCCTGCACTAGGGTTCAATATAATCCATCGAAAGCCCCTAATTCCAATCATTTTCACTGCAATCTCCTTCGATTCTTTCTGCACTTCATTTCTCCAACTACCATCTCTATCTGCCACAGTCCACTTGGATAATATATTTCCCTTCTCTAGGGAGATTTATTTGTCCACCTTCTTTATATAGCCACCCTGGGTCTAGGGATTATAGCTTGCTTATCATCACTTAATGGCAAATAAATACTTCTAAGTAAATGTATAATATATTTGTCTTTCTGTTTTTGGGTTACTTCACTCAATGATTTTTTTACTAGCTCCATCTATTTGGCTGAAATGTTACGATTTATTTTTAACCAGCTGAGTAGCACTCCATTGTGTACAAACCCATTGTGTTTATCCATTCTTCTACTAAAAGACAGCTCTAAGTTATTTCCAATTTCTGGTTATAATAACTAAAACCATAATGAATAAAGTTGGGCACTCCTTTTAGTTGGACTATTCTATGGGTATATGCTTAAGAATATATATACATATGCTGGCTCTTAAGGTAAGCTGATTCCCAATATTCTCAGGAACTGTCATATTGATTTCTGCAGTGGCTGTACTCCTACCAGCAATGGCAGAGTATTTTCTTTTTCCACATTCTCCAGTAGCATGAGCTGTCACTTTGTGTTATTGATCTTATGCCTTTGCTGTCACTATTCTATAACCTAATGATTCCTGGGCATCAGCTTACCCTATTGAGCAAATTTCCTGCAGGTCCACATGATGATGAACTTTCATGATTAATGCTGTTTCGATGAATTAATATTTTATAGAAATCCTGATATGATTGCAATAAATTTAAGAAAAAAATTTAAGGAGATGATTTTAGCTGTTTTGTCAGAAAAATGTAATAAAGTTTTCTAGAAAGATATAATAAAGTTAGAATCAACAATAGAATGTGCCTTCCTCATAGAATAGTAAATAAAAGCTGCAAATTAAGAAAGAGCAAGCTTTTATAAATTACACTAAAAAGAAAAATAGGCTTGGAACAATTTTGTGGACAATGAAAACTTTATTCTAGTGTCAAGTCCAAAGATAAAGGCACATGTGTGACTTTAATAAGGTCATGTGAAACTGTTACTTTGAATTTATAATGAACTCAAAGAATAAACACACCTTTGAACTTACTATCAACATCTTTCTGTAACTTCCTTTTTGTTTAACATTTTATCTATGAAGTAATTTTATAATGTACTTTTGCCTAAGAAGGTATAAGAAAAGCCAGAGACAAGAAATAAAGTGTGGCATTTGGGACTCATCCCCATCTCCCAAATGCGTGTATATCTGTCTATATGTACATATATACATGTGTAAGCATACATGTATTATGTAAGTATGCAGGACACTTGTGTAATTATTTAGAAAAATGTTTGGACCCAGTCAAAATGTGTGTTGTTACTGTGTGTCTATGTGTGTGCTTGAATTTTCCCTTTCTTTCTCTTTTGCCTGGCTCATGAAGGGTTAAGGACTCCTACCCTCTAGCCTAGCTAGCCAGTGGCCCTGAGCCGAGAGAAAATCTCCCTATTAACTAAGTCTCTTTCTTAATCTCCTGCTGTTCTTAGCAGGAGTAATTGCCAGAACCAGGCTGTTAGCAGTAGAATAACAGGAGGAAATCAAATTGCCAGAAGCCATCAGCCCTGGCCTCCAGAACCATCAAAGGGAGTTACAAACCCAGAGATCAGTGAACTTTGGCCTTTGTCTGAAGTTGTGTAACCTCAGTACCTGACCCCTGCAAGGGCTGCTGCCATTCCTTTTTGTGGAATAATTTAAGAGTATTAGTGTTAGTTCTTTAAAGTCTGGTAAAAATTCTGCACTTAAATCATCTGAATATGAGCTTTTATTTGGAGTTTATAGA